>NC_080188.1:100321314-100470624 GCF_030028045.1 Hippopotamus amphibius kiboko | reverse complement strand
GTGACACCCGGCAGCTGTGAGGGCCTCATCACGTGGGTGATCTGTGCATGGTGGCTCCCCACCAGGCATTGTGTGCTCAGGCAGAGGAGACATCTGGCAGCCATGACAGCTTCACCATGCAGTTGACCTTTGCCAGGTGGCAACCTGCGGGGTGGGATGTGACCATGCAGACGTGACACCCAGTGGTGTGACCACCTTGCCATGCAGGTCCTATGTCGAGGTGACATTCTTCTGGTCAGGGAGTGACGGGGCTGGAAATTGGTGGCCGTGAGTGCTGCACCATGTGGGAGGCACATGCTAGGTGACATCCCAATGGGCAAGGTGTACCCAGGCCGAGGTGACACTCAGTGGCTGTGATGGCCTCACAACACAGGTGACCCATGCGATTTGGTATCCTGCATGGTGTGGTGTGACTGGGTTGACATGACACAGCGACCACATTGGACTTGCAATGTGGGTGGCATGCATGAGGTTAGCCCTGCCAGGTAGGGTGTGATCGGGCTGAGGTGACACCCGGCAGCCATGATGGGCTTGCCACATGGATGGCACACAAGAGATGACACCCCACTGGGCATGGTGTCATGGGGATGAGGTAAAACACTATGGCTGTTACTGCCTCACCATGGGGGTAGCACATGTGTTGTCGCACCCCACCCGGCCTAGAGTGATGGGGCCAAAGTGAAACATGGTGACTGAGATGACTTGCCACGTGGGTGGCTAGAATGAGGTGGCACCCAGCTGTGCATGGCGTGGACGGGCCAAGATGACACCCGACAGCTGTGACAGCCTCGCCACGCTGGTTACCCCTGTGTGGTGGCATCCCACTGGGTGGTGTATGACTTGGCCAAGGTGACAACCAGCAGCCATGAAGGCCTCACTACATGGGTGCCATTCATGAGTTGAAACCCCACTGGGTGGGGTGTGCCCAGGCCTAGGTGAAACATGGCTGCCGTGAGGGCCTCAACACACTGGTGACCCACATGAGGTGGTATCCTGCTGGGTGGGGTGTGCCCATGCCCAGGTGTCACCTGGCTGCTGTGATTGCCCTGCAAGGTGGGTTACCAGTGCTGGGTGGGGTGCACCCAGGTTGAGGTGACACATGGTTGGTGTGACAGATGAGCAATATGGGTGGCATGTGTAAGGTGACACTCCACTGGGGTGGGTGTGACCAGGCTGAGGTGACACCTTGTGGCTGTGACGGCCTTGCCATGTGGGTGGCATGTACGAGGTAGCACCCCACCAGGTAGGGAGTGATGGGGCCGAGGTTCCAGCAGGCCACTGTAATGTCCTCAACATGTGGGTGACCAATGAGATGTAGCATCCCACCAGGTGGGGTGTGCCCAGGCCTAGGTGACACCTGGCAGCCATGATGGCCTCACATTTCAGGTGACTTGTGCAAAGTGGCATTGCACACGGCGAGGTGCACCTGGGTTGAGGTGACACCTGATGACAGTGATGGACTCACAACACGGGTGGCTTGCATGAGGTGACACACTGGAGGACAGAGTGTGATTGAGCTAAGGTGACACCTGGTGGTTGTGGTGTCCTCATCACATGGGTGGCATGCAAGAGATGACACCCCACCAGGTGTGGTGTCATGGGGATGAGGTGACAGTTAGTGGCTGTGACTGCATTGTCATGTGGGTGGCACATGTGAGGTAGCACCCCATCAGGTAGGGAGAGTTGGGGCCGAGGTGACACATGGTGGCTGTGACGGCCACA
This sequence comes from Hippopotamus amphibius kiboko, assembly GCF_030028045.1. NCBI lineage: Eukaryota > Metazoa > Chordata > Mammalia > Artiodactyla > Hippopotamidae > Hippopotamus > Hippopotamus amphibius. The sequence goes on along the minus strand of NC_080188.1, from coordinate 100,468,902 downwards.
CCACATGGGTGACCTGCATGAGGTGGCATTCCACCATGAGGCGTGTGTCTGGGCCATTTTGACACTCAGTGGCTGTGATGTCTTCACCACCCGGGTGGCTCATGCAAGGTTTCACCCTGCCAGGTGGTGTGTTATGGGGCTGAGGTGACACACCATGGTCATGATGACCTTGCCATGCTGGTGACATATGTCAGGTGGTACCTGACCTGGTGGGGTTTGACAGGACTGATGTGACACCTGGCGGCCATGATGGGTTTGCCTCACAGGTGACCCGTGTGAGGTGGCACCCTGATGGGTGGAGTACAATGGGGCTGAGGTGACACCTGGTGGTTGTTACGGCCTTGCCATGCGGGTGGCCTGTACGAGGTAGCACCCCACCAGGTAGGGAGTGATGGGGCCGAGGTTCCACCAGGCCACAGTAGTGTGCTCAACATGCGGGTGACCAATGAGATGGAGCATCCCACCAGGTGGGGTGTGCCCAGGCCTAGGTGACACCTGGCAGTGTGTTGGCCTCACCACATGGGTGACCCTGGCAGGCTGGAACCCCACTGGGCAGGTGTTTCTGGGCCAAGGTCAAACACAGGTTCTGTGATGGCCTCACCACATGGGTGGCACCCCACTGGGTTGCGTGTGCCCAGGCCAAGGTGACACTCAGGGGCCATGACAGCCTTACCACGTGGATGACCAGTGTGATGTGGCCACCTGTTGGGCAGCACATGACTGTGCCAAAGTGACACCTGGTGGATGTGATGGCCTCACCATGCAGGTGACCTGTACAAGGCCTCACCACATGGGTGGCATGCATGAGGTTGCTCTCCACTGGGCAGAGTGACCCAAGGCCGAGGTGACACCTGGTGGCCATGGTGGCCTCACCATGCAGATGGCACATGTGGAGTGGCATCCCTCAGGGTGGGATTTGCCCAGGCCAAGGTCAAACCCCACTTCCATTATGGCCTCAATACATGGGTGACCCACATGAGGTTGCACCCAGCTGGGCGGGTTGTGCCAGTTCTGAGGTGAAACCCAGTGGGCATGAAGGCCTAGCCACACGGGAGACCCACACATGGTGGCACACAGCCAGGCAGTGTGTAACTGGGCCAAGGTGACACCCAGTGACCATTACGGCCTTGCCTCATGGGTGATATGTGTGAAGTGGCACTCTGTGGGGCAGGGTGTTACCAGGCCTAAGTGACACCCTGGCCATGAGGGTCTTGCCATGTGCATCACCTGCATGATGTGGCTCCCCACTGGGCAGGTTGTGAAGTAGCCGAGGTGAAACTCGGCCTCCTGACCTCATCGCCATGCTGGTGGCATGTGCGAAGTGTCACCGTGATGGGTGGGGAGTGCCCAGGTCTAGGTGACACCCAGCTGCCATGCAGGCCTCATCAGGCAGATGCACCACAGTATGTGGCACTCCTCCAGTTGGTGTGTGCCCTGGCGAAAGTGAATCCCAGCATTCATGAGGGCATCAACATGTGGGTGACCCATGCGAGGTGGCAGCCCCCAGGTGATGTGTGACTGGGCTGAGGTGAAACCCAATGGAATGTCAGCCTCACCACATAGGTGACCCTGGTGTGGTGGCATCCCACCAGGCGGCATGTGCCCTGGCCAAGGTCAAACACAGCTTCTGTGATGGCCTTGCCACTCGGGTGACAGGTGCAAAGTGGCTCCCCATCAGGTGGCATGTGCCTGGTCTGAGGTGACAGCCAGCAGCTATGATGTACTTGCCACATGGGTTACCTATGTGAGGTGGCACCCCACTGGGTGGATATGCCCAGGTGGATGTGACACCTGGCAGCCCTGATGGCCTCAGCACGTGGGTGACTGATGTGAGGTGGCACCCTGCTAGGTGGGGTGTGATGGATCTGAGGTGACATCTGGCAGCCATAATGGCCTTGCAACATGGGTGGCACATGCAAAGTGGCACACCGCAGGTGGGATGTGAGGGGGTCTAGGTGACACCCGGTGGCTTTGACGGTGCAGCTATGTGTGTGACAAGGGCAAGGGTGCACCCATCTGGGTGGGGTGTTACTGGACCAAGGTTACACCTTGTGACCATAATGGCCTCAGCACTTGGGTGGTATGCATGATGTGGCACCCTGCCAGCAGGGTGTGATGGGGCCAATCGACACCCCATGATTGTGACAGCCTCTCAACACGGATGACCCATGTGAGGTGGCTTGTTGCCGGGCAGGGTGTGACTGAGCTGAGGTGACATCTGGCAGCCATTACAGCCTCACCACATGGCTGACACATGTGCGGTGGCACCCTGTTTGGCTGGATGTGCCTGGGCCTAGGTGACAGCCTGTTGCTGTGAGGGCAATGCCACAAGTGTGACCCTTGTGAGATGGCACTCTGGTGGGTGGGGTTTGCATGGGCCTAGGGGCCACCTGGTGGCCGAGAGGGCCTAGCAACCCAGGTTACCCTCACGAGATGGCACCCTGCCTGATGGGGTGTGCCCAATTCAAGGTGTTACCTGATTGTCATGACAGCATCACCACATGCATGGCATGCACAAGGTGGTACACTGTTGGGCTGTGTTTTATAATTCTAGGTGACACCCCGTGGCCTTCATGGCCTTGCCATGTGGGTGGCATGCACGAAGTGGCTCCTGGCCGGCCATGGTGTCCCTGGGCTGAGGTGAGACCTGGCAACACTGACGGCCTCACCACATGGCTTACACATGTAAGGTGGCACCCCACAGGGTGGATGTGCCTGGGCTGAGGTGAGGCCTGATATCCCTGATGGCCTCACCACGTGGGTGAATCACATGAGTTGACACCCCACCAGGCAGGGTGTGATGGGGCTGAAGTGACACCCAGCAGCCATAATGGCCTTGCAATGTGGGTGGAACCAGCAAAGTGCCACCACTCTGGGCAGGGTGTAAGGGTGCCAAGGAGACACATGGTGCTGTGATGGCCCAGCACCATGGGTGGCAAGTGCAAGGTTGCACCCCACCAGGTGGGGTGTTACAGGGCTGAGGTGGCACCTGGTGGCTGTGATGGCCTCACCACTTGGGTGGCACACACATGGTAGCACCCTGAAAGGCAAGGTGCGATGGGGCCAATGGACACCCTGTGGCTGTGACAGCCTCGCAACCCTGGTGACCTATACTAGGTGTCTTCCTGCTGGGCAGGTTGTGACCAAGCTGAGGTGACACCCGGCAGCAAGATGGCCTTGCCACATGGGTGACCTGCAAGAGGTGGCACCATGCTGTGTGGGTTGTGACCAGGCCAAGGGGACACCTGGCGGCCATGACAGCCTCGCCACAATCGTAGCAAGTGTGAGATTGCACCCTGCAGGCTGCAGTGTGAGCAGGCCAAAGTGATCCACAGCAGCTGTGAGAGCCACATCACATGGGTGACCCTTGCAAACTGGCACCCCGTTAGGTGGTGTGTGACTGGTCCAAGGTGATGCCCAGTGGCCATGAGGACCTCACCACATGGGTGACCCACATGAGCTGGCACCCTGCCTGGCAGGGTGTAACCAGGCCAAGGTGACATCTGGTGGCATAGAGGTGCTCACAACGTGAGTAACCATGCAAGGTGGCATCTCACATGGTGGGGTATGCCCGGGTTGAGGTGACACACTTTGACCGAGACAGACTTGCAGCACAGGTGGCATGCACCAGGTGACACCCCACTGTGCAGTGTGTGATCAGGCTGAGGTGACACCTGGTGGCTGTGATGGTCTCATCCTGAGGGAAGCACATGCTAGTTGACACCCTGGCAGGTGGGTATTGACCAGGAAGAGGTGACACCCAGTGGCCGTGATGGCCTCACTACATGGGGGACACACAAGAGATGACATGGTGCCAGGTGTGGTGTCACAGGGACAAGGTGGCACCTAGTGGTGTGATTGCCTAGCTATGCAGGTGGCACATCAAGGTGGCACCTGGCAGGGCGGGGAATGATGGGGCTGAAGTGACACCCAGTGGCCATGATGGCCTAGCCATGTGAGTAGCATGCACTATGTAGCACCCCATCAGGCAGTGTCTGAGTGGGCTTAGGTGACACCTCGTGGCCTTGGTAGCCTCACCATGCTGGTGACATGGGTGAGGTAGCACCTTGCCTGGAGGGGTGTGACATGGCTGAGATGACACGTGGTGGTCATGATCCCTTGCCTCTTAGGTGGCTCCAGCGTGGTGGCAACCTGCTGTGAAAGCTATGAAGGGGTCAAGTTGACATCCCATGGCTATGACAGCCTCACCACATGGGTGACCCAAGTGAGGTGGCTCCCCACAAGACATGGTGTGACTGAGCTAAGCTGTCACCCAGTGGCAGTGATGGCTTCTCCATGCAGGTCACCCATACGAGGTGGTACCCCACTGGGTGGTGGGTAAAGCAACCAAGGTGACACCCGGCAGCTGTGAGGGCCTCATCACGTGGGTGATCTGTGCATGGTGGCTCCCCACCAGGCATTGTGTGCTCAGGCAGAGGAGACATCTGGCAGCCATGACAGCTTCACCATGCAGTTGACCTTTGCCAGGTGGCAACCTGCGGGGTGGGATGTGACCATGCAGACGTGACACCCAGTGGTGTGACCACCTTGCCATGCAGGTCCTATGTCGAGGTGACATTCTTCTGGTCAGGGAGTGACGGGGCTGGAAATTGGTGGCCGTGAGTGCTGCACCATGTGGGAGGCACATGCTAGGTGACATCCCAATGGGCAAGGTGTACCCAGGCCGAGGTGACACTCAGTGGCTGTGATGGCCTCACAACACAGGTGACCCATGCGATTTGGTATCCTGCATGGTGTGGTGTGACTGGGTTGACATGACACAGCGACCACATTGGACTTGCAATGTGGGTGGCATGCATGAGGTTAGCCCTGCCAGGTAGGGTGTGATCGGGCTGAGGTGACACCCGGCAGCCATGATGGGCTTGCCACATGGATGGCACACAAGAGATGACACCCCACTGGGCATGGTGTCATGGGGATGAGGTAAAACACTATGGCTGTTACTGCCTCACCATGGGGGTAGCACATGTGTTGTCGCACCCCACCCGGCCTAGAGTGATGGGGCCAAAGTGAAACATGGTGACTGAGATGACTTGCCACGTGGGTGGCTAGAATGAGGTGGCACCCAGCTGTGCATGGCGTGGACGGGCCAAGATGACACCCGACAGCTGTGACAGCCTCGCCACGCTGGTTACCCCTGTGTGGTGGCATCCCACTGGGTGGTGTATGACTTGGCCAAGGTGACAACCAGCAGCCATGAAGGCCTCACTACATGGGTGCCATTCGTGAGTTGAAACCCCACTGGGTGGGGTGTGCCCAGGCCTAGGTGAAACATGGCTGCCGTGAGGGCCTCAACACACTGGTGACCCGCATGAGGTGGTATCCTGCTGGGTGGGGTGTGCCCATGCCCAGGTGTCACCTGGCTGCTGTGATTGCCCTGCAAGGTGGGTTACCAGTGCTGGGTGGGGTGCACCCAGGTTGAGGTGACACATGGTTGGTGTGACAGATGAGCAATATGGGTGGCATGTGTAAGGTGACACTCCACTGGGGTGGGTGTGACCAGGCTGAGGTGACACCTTGTGGCTGTGACGGCCTTGCCATGTGGGTGGCATGTACGAGGTAGCACCCCACCAGGTAGGGAGTGATGGGGCCGAGGTTCCAGCAGGCCACTGTAATGTCCTCAACATGCGGGTGACCAATGAGATGTAGCATCCCACCAGGTGGGGTGTGCCCAGGCCTAGGTGACACCTGGCAGCCATGATGGCCTCACATTTCAGGTGACTCGTGCAAAGTGGCATTGCACACGGTGAGGTGCACCTGGGTTGAGGTGACACCTGATGACAGTGATGGACTCACAACACGGGTGGCTTGCATGAGGTGACACACTGGAGGACAGAGTGTGATTGAGCTAAGGTGACACCTGGTGGCTGTGGTGTCCTCATCACATGGGTGGCATGCAAGAGATGACACCCCACCAGGTGTGGTGTCATGGGGATGAGGTGACAGCTAGTGGCTGTGACTGCATTGTCATGTGGGTGGCACATGTGAGGTAGCACCCCATCAGGTAGGGAGAGCTGGGGCCGAGGTGACACATGGTGTCTGTGACGGCCACACCACATGGGTGACCTGCATGAGGTGGCATTCCACCATGAGGCGTGTGTCTGGGCCATTTTGACACTCAGTGGCTGTGATGTCTTCACCACCCGGGTGGCTCATGCAAGGTTTCACCCTGCCAGGTGGTGTGTTATGGGGCTGAGGTGACACACCATGGTCATGATGACCTTGCCATGCTGGTGACATATGTCAGGTGGTACCTGACCTGGTGGGGTTTGACAGGACTGATGTGACACCTGGCGGCCATGATGGGTTTGCCTCACAGGTGACCCGTGTGAGGTGGCACCCTGATGGGTGGAGTACAATGGGGCTGAGGTGACACCTGGTGGTTGTTACGGCCTTGCCATGCGGGTGGCCTGTACGAGGTAGCACCCCACCAGGTAGGGAGTGATGGGGCCGAGGTTCCACCAGGCCACAGTAGTGTGCTCAACATGCGGGTGACCAATGAGATGGAGCATCCCACCAGGTGGGGTGTGCCCAGGCCTAGGTGACACCTGGCAGTGTGTTGGCCTCACCACATGGGTGACCCTGGCAGGCTGGAACCCCACTGGGCAGGTGTTTCTGGGCCAAGGTCAAACACAGGTTCTGTGATGGCCTCACCACATGGGTGGCACCCCACTGGGTTGCGTGTGCCCAGGCCAAGGTGACACTCAGGGGCCATGACAGCCTTACCACGTGGATGACCAGTGTGATGTGGCCACCTGTTGGGCAGCACATGACTGTGCCAAAGTGACACCTGGTGGATGTGATGGCCTCACCATGCAGGTGACCTGTACAAGGCCTCACCACATGGGTGGCATGCATGAGGTTGCTCTCCACTGGGCAGAGTGACCCAAGGCCGAGGTGACACCTGGTGGCCATGGTGGCCTCACCATGCAGATGGCACATGTGGAGTGGCATCCCTCAGGGTGGGATTTGCCCAGGCCAAGGTCAAACCCCACTTCCATTATGGCCTCAATACGTGGGTGACCCACATGAGGTTGCACCCAGCTGGGCGGGTTGTGCCAGTTCTGAGGTGAAACCCAGTGGGCATGAAGGCCTAGCCACACGGGAGACCCACACATGGTGGCACACAGCCAGGCAGTGTGTAACTGGGCCAAGGTGACACCCAGTGACCATTACGGCCTTGCCTCATGGGTGATATGTGTGAAGTGGCACTCTGTGGGGCAGGGTGTTACCAGGCCTAAGTGACACCCTGGCCATGAGGGTCTTGCCATGTGCATCACCTGCATGATGTGGCTCCCCACTGGGCAGGTTGTGAAGTAGCCGAGGTGAAACTCGGCCTCCTGACCTCATCGCCATGCTGGTGGCATGTGCGAAGTGTCACCGTGATGGGTGGGGAGTGCCCAGGTCTAGGTGACACCCAGCTGCCATGCAGGCCTCATCAGGCAGATGCACCACAGTATGTGGCACTCCTCCAGTTGGTGTGTGCCCTGGCGAAAGTGAATCCCAGCATTCATGAGGGCATCAACATGTGGGTGACCCATGCGAGGTGGCAGCCCCCAGGTGATGTGTGACTGGGCTGAGGTGAAACCCAATGGAATGTCAGCCTCACCACATAGGTGACCCTGGTGTGGTGGCATCCCACCAGGCGGCATGTGCCCTGGCCAAGGTCAAACACAGCTTCTGTGATGGCCTTGCCACTCGGGTGACAGGTGCAAAGTGGCTCCCCATCAGGTGGCATGTGCCTGGTCTGAGGTGACAGCCAGCAGCTATGATGTACTTGCCACATGGGTTACCTATGTGAGGTGGCACCCCACTGGGTGGATATGCCCAGGTGGATGTGACACCTGGCAGCCCTGATGGCCTCAGCACGTGGGTGACTGATGTGAGGTGGCACCCTGCTAGGTGGGGTGTGATGGATCTGAGGTGACATCTGGCAGCCATAATGGCCTTGCAACATGGGTGGCACATGCAAAGTGGCACACCGCAGGTGGGATGTGAGGGGGTCTAGGTGACACCCGGTGGCTTTGACGGTGCAGCTATGTGTGTGACAAGGGCAAGGGTGCACCCATCTGGGTGGGGTGTTACTGGACCAAGGTTACACCTTGTGACCATAATGGCCTCAGCACTTGGGTGGTATGCATGATGTGGCACCCTGCCAGCAGGGTGTGATGGGGCCAATCGACACCCCATGATTGTGACAGCCTCTCAACACGGATGACCCATGTGAGGTGGCTTGTTGCCGGGCAGGGTGTGACTGAGCTGAGGTGACATCTGGCAGCCATTACAGCCTCACCACATGGCTGACACATGCGCGGTGGCACCCTGTTTGGCTGGATGTGCCTGGGCCTAGGTGACAGCCTGTTGCTGTGAGGGCAATGCCACAAGTGTGACCCTTGTGAGATGGCACTCTGGTGGGTGGGGTTTGCATGGGCCTAGGGGCCACCTGGTGGCCGAGAGGGCCTAGCAACCCAGGTTACCCTCACGAGATGGCACCCTGCCTGATGGGGTGTGCCCAATTCAAGGTGTTACCTGATTGTCATGACAGCATCACCACATGCATGGCATGCACAAGGTGGTACACTGTTGGGCTGTGTTTTATAATTCTAGGTGACACCCCGTGGCCTTCATGGCCTTGCCATGTGGGTGGCATGCACGAAGTGGCTCCTGGCCGGCCATGGTGTCCCTGGGCTGAGGTGAGACCTGGCAACACTGACGGCCTCACCACATGGCTTACACATGTAAGGTGGCACCCCACAGGGTGGATGTGCCTGGGCTGAGGTGAGGCCTGATATCCCTGATGGCCTCACCACGTGGGTGAATCACATGAGTTGACACCCCACCAGGCAGGGTGTGATGGGGCTGAAGTGACACCCAGCAGCCATAATGGCCTTGCAATGTGGGTGGAACCAGCAAAGTGCCACCACTCTGGGCAGGGTGTAAGGGTGCCAAGGAGACACATGGTGCTGTGATGGCCCAGCACCATGGGTGGCAAGTGCAAGGTTGCACCCCACCAGGTGGGGTGTTACAGGGCTGAGGTGGCACCTGGTGGCTGTGATGGCCTCACCACTTGGGTGGCACACACATGGTAGCACCCTGAAAGGCAAGGTGCGATGGGGCCAATGGACACCCTGTGGCTGTGACAGCCTCGCAACCCTGGTGACCTATACTAGGTGTCTTCCTGCTGGGCAGGTTGTGACCAAGCTGAGGTGACACCCGGCAGCAAGATGGCCTTGCCACATGGGTGACCTGCAAGAGGTGGCACCATGCTGTGTGGGTTGTGACCAGGCCAAGGGGACACCTGGCGGCCATGACAGCCTCGCCACAATCGTAGCAAGTGTGAGATTGCACCCTGCAGGCTGCAGTGTGAGCAGGCCAAAGTGATCCACAGCAGCTGTGAGAGCCACATCACATGGGTGACCCTTGCAAACTGGCACCCCGTTAGGTGGTGTGTGACTGGTCCAAGGTGATGCCCAGTGGCCATGAGGACCTCACCACATGGGTGACCCACATGAGCTGGCACCCTGCCTGGCAGGGTGTAACCAGGCCAAGGTGACATCTGGTGGCATAGAGGTGCTCACAACGTGAGTAACCATGCAAGGTGGCATCTCACATGGTGGGGTATGCCCGGGTTGAGGTGACACACTTTGACCGAGACAGACTTGCAGCACAGGTGGCATGCACAAGGTGACACCCCACTGTGCAGTGTGTGATCAGGCTGAGGTGACACCTGGTGGCTGTGATGGTCTCATCCTGAGGGAAGCACATGCTAGTTGACACCCTGGCAGGTGGGTATTGACCAGGAAGAGGTGACACCCAGTGGCCGTGATGGCCTCACTACATGGGGGACACACAAGAGATGACATGGTGCCAGGTGTGGTGTCACAGGGACAAGGTGGCACCTAGTGGTGTGATTGCCTAGCTATGCAGGTGGCACATCAAGGTGGCACCTGGCAGGGCGGGGAATGATGGGGCTGAAGTGACACCCAGTGGCCATGATGGCCTAGCCATGTGAGTAGCATGCACTATGTAGCACCCCATCAGGCAGTGTCTGAGTGGGCTTAGGTGACACCTCGTGGCCTTGGTAGCCTCACCATGCTGGTGACATGGGTGAGGTAGCACCTTGCCTGGAGGGGTGTGACATGGCTGAGATGACACGTGGTGGTCATGATCCCTTGCCTCTTAGGTGGCTCCAGCGTGGTGGCAACCTGCTGTGAAAGCTATGAAGGGGTCAAGTTGACATCCCATGGCTATGACAGCCTCACCACATGGGTGACCCAAGTGAGGTGGCTCCCCACAAGACATGGTGTGACTGAGCTAAGCTGTCACCCAGTGGCAGTGATGGCTTCTCCATGCAGGTCACCCATACGAGGTGGTACCCCACTGGGTGGTGGGTAAAGCAACCAAGGTGACACCCGGCAGCTGTGAGGGCCTCATCACGTGGGTGATCTGTGCATGGTGGCTCCCCACCAGGCATTGTGTGCTCAGGCAGAGGAGACATCTGGCAGCCATGACAGCTTCACCATGCAGTTGACCTTTGCCAGGTGGCAACCTGCGGGGTGGGATGTGACCATGCAGACGTGACACCCAGTGGTGTGACCACCTTGCCATGCAGGTCCTATGTCGAGGTGACATTCTTCTGGTCAGGGAGTGACAGGGCTGGAAATTGGTGGCCGTGAGTGCTGCACCATGTGGGAGGCACATGCTAGGTGACATCCCAATGGGCAAGGTGTACCCAGGCCGAGGTGACACTCAGTGGCTGTGATGGCCTCACAACACAGGTGACCCATGCGATTTGGTATCCTGCATGGTGTGGTGTGACTGGGTTGACATGACACAGCGACCACATTGGACTTGCAATGTGGGTGGCATGCATGAGGTTAGCCCTGCCAGGTAGGGTGTGATCGGGCTGAGGTGACACCCGGCAGCCATGATGGGCTTGCCACATGGATGGCACACAAGAGATGACACCCCACTGGGCATGGTGTCATGGGGATGAGGTAAAACACTATGGCTGTTACTGCCTCACCATGGGGGTAGCACATGTGTTGTCGCACCCCACCCGGCCTAGAGTGATGGGGCCAAAGTGAAACATGGTGACTGAGATGACTTGCCACGTGGGTGGCTAGAATGAGGTGGCACCCAGCTGTGCATGGCGTGGACGGGCCAAGATGACACCCGACAGCTGTGACAGCCTCGCCACGCTGGTTACCCCTGTGTGGTGGCATCCCACTGGGTGGTGTATGACTTGGCCAAGGTGACAACCAGCAGCCATGAAGGCCTCACTACATGGGTGCCATTCGTGAGTTGAAACCCCACTGGGTGGGGTGTGCCCAGGCCTAGGTGAAACATGGCTGCCGTGAGGGCCTCAACACACTGGTGACCCGCATGAGGTGGTATCCTGCTGGGTGGGGTGTGCCCATGCCCAGGTGTCACCTGGCTGCTGTGATTGCCCTGCAAGGTGGGTTACCAGTGCTGGGTGGGGTGCACCCAGGTTGAGGTGACACATGGTTGGTGTGACAGATGAGCAATATGGGTGGCATGTGTAAGGTGACACTCCACTGGGGTGGGTGTGACCAGGCTGAGGTGACACCTTGTGGCTGTGACGGCCTTGCCATGTGGGTGGCATGTACGAGGTAGCACCCCACCAGGTAGGGAGTGATGGGGCCGAGGTTCCAGCAGGCCACTGTAATGTCCTCAACATGCGGGTGACCAATGAGAGGTAGCATCCCACCAGGTGGGGTGTGCCCAGGCCTAGGTGACACCTGGCAGCCATGATGGCCTCACATTTCAGGTGACTCGTGCAAAGTGGCATTGCACACGGCGAGGTGCACCTGGGTTGAGGTGACACCTGATGACAGTGATGGACTCACAACACGGGTGGCTTGCATGAGGTGACACACTGGAGGACAGAGTGTGATTGAGCTAAGGTGACACCTGGTGGCTGTGGTGTCCTCATCACATGGGTGGCATGCAAGAGATGACACCCCACCAGGTGTGGTGTCATGGGGATGAGGTGACAGCTAGTGGCTGTGACTGCATTGTCATGTGGGTGGCACATGTGAGGTAGCACCCCATCAGGTAGGGAGAGCTGGGGCCGAGGTGACACATGGTGTCTGTGACGGCCACACCACATGGGTGACCTGCATGAGGTGGCATTCCACCATGAGGCGTGTGTCTGGGCCATTTTGACACTCAGTGGCTGTGATGTCTTCACCACCCGGGTGGCTCATGCAAGGTTTCACCCTGCCAGGTGGTGTGTTATGGGGCTGAGGTGACACACCATGGTCATGATGACCTTGCCATGCTGGTGACATATGTCAGGTGGTACCTGACCTGGTGGGGTTTGACAGGACTGATGTGACACCTGGCGGCCATGATGGGTTTGCCTCACAGGTGACCCGTGTGAGGTGGCACCCTGATGGGTGGAGTACAATGGGGCTGAGGTGACACCTGGTGGTTGTTACGGCCTTGCCATGCGGGTGGCCTGTACGAGGTAGCACCCCACCAGGTAGGGAGTGATGGGGCCGAGGTTCCACCAGGCCACAGTAGTGTGCTCAACATGCGGGTGACCAATGAGATGGAGCATCCCACCAGGTGGGGTGTGCCCAGGCCTAGGTGACACCTGGCAGTGTGTTGGCCTCACCACATGGGTGACCCTGGCAGGCTGGAACCCCACTGGGCAGGTGTTTCTGGGCCAAGGTCAAACACAGGTTCTGTGATGGCCTCACCACATGGGTGGCACCCCACTGGGTTGCGTGTGCCCAGGCCAAGGTGACACTCAGGGGCCATGACAGCCTTACCACGTGGATGACCAGTGTGATGTGGCCACCTGTTGGGCAGCACATGACTGTGCCAAAGTGACACCTGGTGGATGTGATGGCCTCACCATGCAGGTGACCTGTACAAGGCCTCACCACATGGGTGGCATGCATGAGGTTGCTCTCCACTGGGCAGAGTGACCCAAGGCCGAGGTGACACCTGGTGGCCATGGTGGCCTCACCATGCAGATGGCACATGTGGAGTGGCATCCCTCAGGGTGGGATTTGCCCAGGCCAAGGTCAAACCCCACTTCCATTATGGCCTCAATACGTGGGTGACCCACATGAGGTTGCACCCAGCTGGGCGGGTTGTGCCAGTTCTGAGGTGAAACCCAGTGGGCATGAAGGCCTAGCCACACGGGAGACCCACACATGGTGGCACACAGCCAGGCAGTGTGTAACTGGGCCAAGGTGACACCCAGTGACCATTACGGCCTTGCCTCATGGGTGATATGTGTGAAGTGGCACTCTGTGGGGCAGGGTGTTACCAGGCCTAAGTGACACCCTGGCCATGAGGGTCTTGCCATGTGCATCACCTGCATGATGTGGCTCCCCACTGGGCAGGTTGTGAAGTAGCCGAGGTGAAACTCGGCCTCCTGACCTCATCGCCATGCTGGTGGCATGTGCGAAGTGTCACCGTGATGGGTGGGGAGTGCCCAGGTCTAGGTGACACCCAGCTGCCATGCAGGCCTCATCAGGCAGATGCACCACAGTATGTGGCACTCCTCCAGTTGGTGTGTGCCCTGGCGAAAGTGAATCCCAGCATTCATGAGGGCATCAACATGTGGGTGACCCATGCGAGGTGGCAGCCCCCAGGTGATGTGTGACTGGGCTGAGGTGAAACCCAATGGAATGTCAGCCTCACCACATAGGTGACCCTGGTGTGGTGGCATCCCACCAGGCGGCATGTGCCCTGGCCAAGGTCAAACACAGCTTCTGTGATGGCCTTGCCACTCGGGTGACAGGTGCAAAGTGGCTCCCCATCAGGTGGCATGTGCCTGGTCTGAGGTGACAGCCAGCAGCTATGATGTACTTGCCACATGGGTTACCTATGTGAGGTGGCACCCCACTGGGTGGATATGCCCAGGTGGATGTGACACCTGGCAGCCCTGATGGCCTCAGCACGTGGGTGACTGATGTGAGGTGGCACCCTGCTAGGTGGGGTGTGATGGATCTGAGGTGACATCTGGCAGCCATAATGGCCTTGCAACATGGGTGGCACATGCAAAGTGGCACACTGCAGGTGGGATGTGAGGGGGTCTAGGTGACACCCGGTGGCTTTGACGGTGCAGCTATGTGTGTGACAAGGGCAAGGGTGCACCCATCTGGGTGGGGTGTTACTGGACCAAGGTTACACCTTGTGACCATAATGGCCTCAGCACTTGGGTGGTATGCATGATGTGGCACCCTGCCAGCAGGGTGTGATGGGGCCAATCGACACCCCATGATTGTGACAGCCTCTCAACACGGATGACCCATGTGAGGTGGCTTGTTGCCGGGCAGGGTGTGACTGAGCTGAGGTGACATCTGGCAGCCATTACAGCCTCACCACATGGCTGACACATGCGCGGTGGCACCCTGTTTGGCTGGATGTGCCTGGGCCTAGGTGACAGCCTGTTGCTGTGAGGGCAATGCCACAAGTGTGACCCTTGTGAGATGGCACTCTGGTGGGTGGGGTTTGCATGGGCCTAGGGGCCACCTGGTGGCCGAGAGGGCCTAGCAACCCAGGTTACCCTCACGAGATGGCACCCTGCCTGATGGGGTGTGCCCAATTCAAGGTGTTACCTGATTGTCATGACAGCATCACCACATGCATGGCATGCACAAGGTGGTACACTGTTGGGCTGTGTTTTATAATTCTAGGTGACACCCCGTGGCCTTCATGGCCTTGCCATGTGGGTGGCATGCACGAAGTGGCTCCTGGCCGGCCATGGTGTCCCTGGGCTGAGGTGAGACCTGGCAACACTGACGGCCTCACCACATGGCTTACACATGTAAGGTGGCACCCCACAGGGTGGATGTGCCTGGGCTGAGGTGAGGCCTGATATCCCTGATGGCCTCACCACGTGGGTGAATCACATGAGTTGACACCCCACCAGGCAGGGTGTGATGGGGCTGAAGTGACACCCAGCAGCCATAATGGCCTTGCAATGTGGGTGGAACCAGCAAAGTGCCACCACTCTGGGCAGGGTGTAAGGGTGCCAAGGAGACACATGGTGCTGTGATGGCCCAGCACCATGGGTGGCAAGTGCAAGGTTGCACCCCACCAGGTGGGGTGTTACAGGGCTGAGGTGGCACCTGGTGGCTGTGATGGCCTCACCACTTGGGTGGCACACACATGGTAGCACCCTGAAAGGCAAGGTGCGATGGGGCCAATGGACACCCTGTGGCTGTGACAGCCTCGCAACCCTGGTGACCTATACTAGGTGTCTTCCTGCTGGGCAGGTTGTGACCAAGCTGAGGTGACACCCGGCAGCAAGATGGCCTTGCCACATGGGTGACCTGCAAGAGGTGGCACCATGCTGTGTGGGTTGTGACCAGGCCAAGGGGACACCTGGCGGCCATGACAGCCTCGCCACAATCGTAGCAAGTGTGAGATTGCACCCTGCAGGCTGCAGTGTGAGCAGGCCAAAGTGATCCACAGCAGCTGTGAGAGCCACATCACATGGGTGACCCTTGCAAACTGGCACCCCGTTAGGTGGTGTGTGACTGGTCCAAGGTGATGCCCAGTGGCCATGAGGACCTCACCACATGGGTGACCCACATGAGCTGGCACCCTGCCTGGCAGGGTGTAACCAGGCCAAGGTGACATCTGGTGGCATAGAGGTGCTCACAACGTGAGTAACCATGCAAGGTGGCATCTCACATGGTGGGGTATGCCCGGGTTGAGGTGACACACTTTGACCGAGACAGACTTGCAGCACAGGTGGCATGCACAAGGTGACACCCCACTGTGCAGTGTGTGATCAGGCTGAGGTGACACCTGGTGGCTGTGATGGTCTCATCCTGAGGGAAGCACATGCTAGTTGACACCCTGGCAGGTGGGTATTGACCAGGAAGAGGTGACACCCAGTGGCCGTGATGGCCTCACTACATGGGGGACACACAAGAGATGACATGGTGCCAGGTGTGGTGTCACAGGGACAAGGTGGCACCTAGTGGTGTGATTGCCTAGCTATGCAGGTGGCACATCAAGGTGGCACCTGGCAGGGCGGGGAATGATGGGGCTGAAGTGACACCCAGTGGCCATGATGGCCTAGCCATGTGAGTAGCATGCACTATGTAGCACCCCATCAGGCAGTGTCTGAGTGGGCTTAGGTGACACCTCGTGGCCTTGGTAGCCTCACCATGCTGGTGACATGGGTGAGGTAGCACCTTGCCTGGAGGGGTGTGACATGGCTGAGATGACACGTGGTGGTCATGATCCCTTGCCTCTTAGGTGGCTCCAGCGTGGTGGCAACCTGCTGTGAAAGCTATGAAGGGGTCAAGTTGACATCCCATGGCTATGACAGCCTCACCACATGGGTGACCCAAGTGAGGTGGCTCCCCACAAGACATGGTGTGACTGAGCTAAGCTGTCACCCAGTGGCAGTGATGGCTTCTCCATGCAGGTCACCCATACGAGGTGGTACCCCACTGGGTGGTGGGTAAAGCAACCAAGGTGACACCCGGCAGCTGTGAGGGCCTCATCACGTGGGTGATCTGTGCATGGTGGCTCCCCACCAGGCATTGTGTGCTCAGGCAGAGGAGACATCTGGCAGCCATGACAGCTTCACCATGCAGTTGACCTTTGCCAGGTGGCAACCTGCGGGGTGGGATGTGACCATGCAGACGTGACACCCAGTGGTGTGACCACCTTGCCATGCAGGTCCTATGTCGAGGTGACATTCTTCTGGTCAGGGAGTGACGGGGCTGGAAATTGGTGGCCGTGAGTGCTGCACCATGTGGGAGGCACATGCTAGGTGACATCCCAATGGGCAAGGTGTACCCAGGCCGAGGTGACACTCAGTGGCTGTGATGGCCTCACAACACAGGTGACCCATGCGATTTGGTATCCTGCATGGTGTGGTGTGACTGGGTTGACATGACACAGCGACCACATTGGACTTGCAATGTGGGTGGCATGCATGAGGTTAGCCCTGCCAGGTAGGGTGTGATCGGGCTGAGGTGACACCCGGCAGCCATGATGGGCTTGCCACATGGATGGCACACAAGAGATGACACCCCACTGGGCATGGTGTCATGGGGATGAGGTAAAACACTATGGCTGTTACTGCCTCACCATGGGGGTAGCACATGTGTTGTCGCACCCCACCCGGCCTAGAGTGATGGGGCCAAAGTGAAACATGGTGACTGAGATGACTTGCCACGTGGGTGGCTAGAATGAGGTGGCACCCAGCTGTGCATGGCGTGGACGGGCCAAGATGACACCCGACAGCTGTGACAGCCTCGCCACGCTGGTTACCCCTGTGTGGTGGCATCCCACTGGGTGGTGTATGACTTGGCCAAGGTGACAACCAGCAGCCATGAAGGCCTCACTACATGGGTGCCATTCATGAGTTGAAACCCCACTGGGTGGGGTGTGCCCAGGCCTAGGTGAAACATGGCTGCCGTGAGGGCCTCAACACACTGGTGACCCACATGAGGTGGTATCCTGCTGGGTGGGGTGTGCCCATGCCCAGGTGTCACCTGGCTGCTGTGATTGCCCTGCAAGGTGGGTTACCAGTGCTGGGTGGGGTGCACCCAGGTTGAGGTGACACATGGTTGGTGTGACAGATGAGCAATATGGGTGGCATGTGTAAGGTGACACTCCACTGGGGTGGGTGTGACCAGGCTGAGGTGACACCTTGTGGCTGTGACGGCCTTGCCATGTGGGTGGCATGTACGAGGTAGCACCCCACCAGGTAGGGAGTGATGGGGCCGAGGTTCCAGCAGGCCACTGTAATGTCCTCAACATGTGGGTGACCAATGAGATGTAGCATCCCACCAGGTGGGGTGTGCCCAGGCCTAGGTGACACCTGGCAGCCATGATGGCCTCACATTTCAGGTGACTTGTGCAAAGTGGCATTGCACACGGCGAGGTGCACCTGGGTTGAGGTGACACCTGATGACAGTGATGGACTCACAACACGGGTGGCTTGCATGAGGTGACACACTGGAGGACAGAGTGTGATTGAGCTAAGGTGACACCTGGTGGCTGTGGTGTCCTCATCACATGGGTGGCATGCAAGAGATGACACCCCACCAGGTGTGGTGTCATGGGGATGAGGTGACAGTTAGTGGCTGTGACTGCATTGTCATGTGGGTGGCACATGTGAGGTAGCACCCCATCAGGTAGGGAGAGTTGGGGCCGAGGTGACACATGGTGGCTGTGATGGCCACACCACATGGGTGACCTGCATGAGGTGGCATTCCACCATGAGGCGTGTGTCTGGGCCATTTTGACACTCAGTGGCTGTGATGTCTTCACCACCCGGGTGGCTCATGCAAGGTTTCACCCTGCCAGGTGGTGTGTTATGGGGCTGAGGTGACACACCATGGTCATGATGACCTTGCCATGCTGGTGACATATGTCAGGTGGTACCTGACCTGGTGGGGTTTGACAGGACTGATGTGACACCTGGCGGCCATGATGGGTTTGCCTCACAGGTGACCCGTGTGAGGTGGCACCCTGATGGGTGGAGTACAATGGGGCTGAGATGACACCTGGTGGTTGTTACGGCCTTGCCATGCGGGTGGCCTGTACGAGGTAGCACCCCACCAGGTAGGGAGTGATGGGGCAGAGGTTCCACCAGGCCACAGTAGTGTGCTCAACATGCGGGTGACCAATGAGATGGAGCATCCCACCAGGTGGGGTGTGCCCAGGCCTAGGTGACACCTGGCAGTGTGTTGGCCTCACCACATGGGTGACCCTGGCAGGCTGGAACCCCACTGGGCAGGTGTTTCTGGGCCAAGGTCAAACACAGGTTCTGTGATGGCCTCACCACATGGGTGGCACCCCACTGGGTTGCGTGTGCCCAGGCCAAGGTGACACTCAGGGGCCATGACAGCCTTACCACGTGGATGACCAGTGTGATGTGGCCACCTGTTGGGCAGCACATGACTGTGCCAAAGTGACACCTGGTGGATGTGATGGCCTCACCATGCAGGTGACCTGTACAAGGCCTCACCACATGGGTGGCATGCATGAGGTTGCTCTCCACTGGGCAGAGTGACCCAAGGCCGAGGTGACACCTGGTGGCCATGGTGGCCTCACCATGCAGATGGCACATGTGGAGTGGCATCCCTCAGGGTGGGATTTGCCCAGGCCAAGGTCAAACCCCACTTCCATTATGGCCTCAATACGTGGGTGACCCACATGAGGTTGCACCCAGCTGGGCGGGTTGTGCCAGTTCTGAGGTGAAACCCAGTGGGCATGAAGGCCTAGCCACACGGGAGACCCACACATGGTGGCACACAGCCAGGCAGTGTGTAACTGGGCCAAGGTGACACCCAGTGACCATTACGGCCTTGCCTCATGGGTGATATGTGTGAAGTGGCACTCTGTGGGGCAGGGTGTTACCAGGCCTAAGTGACACCCTGGCCATGAGGGTCTTGCCATGTGCATCACCTGCATGATGTGGCTCCCCACTGGGCAGGTTGTGAAGTAGCCGAGGTGAAACTCGGCCTCCTGACCTCATCGCCATGCTGGTGGCATGTGCGAAGTGTCACCGTGATGGGTGGGGAGTGCCCAGGTCTAGGTGACACCCAGCTGCCATGCAGGCCTCATCAGGCAGATGCACCACAGTATGTGGCACTCCTCCAGTTGGTGTGTGCCCTGGCGAAAGTGAATCCCAGCATTCATGAGGGCATCAACATGTGGGTGACCCATGCGAGGTGGCAGCCCCCAGGTGATGTGTGACTGGGCTGAGGTGAAACCCAATGGAATGTCAGCCTCACCACATAGGTGACCCTGGTGTGGTGGCATCCCACCAGGCGGCATGTGCCCTGGCCAAGGTCAAACACAGCTTCTGTGATGGCCTTGCCACTCGGGTGACAGGTGCAAAGTGGCTCCCCATCAGGTGGCATGTGCCTGGTCTGAGGTGACAGCCAGCAGCTATGATGTACTTGCCACATGGGTTACCTATGTGAGGTGGCACCCCACTGGGTGGATATGCCCAGGTGGATGTGACACCTGGCAGCCCTGATGGCCTCAGCACGTGGGTGACTGATGTGAGGTGGCACCCTGCTAGGTGGGGTGTGATGGATCTGAGGTGACATCTGGCAGCCATAATGGCCTTGCAACATGGGTGGCACATGCAAAGTGGCACACCGCAGGTGGGATGTGAGGGGGTCTAGGTGACACCCGGTGGCTTTGACGGTGCAGCTATGTGTGTGACAAGGGCAAGGGTGCACCCATCTGGGTGGGGTGTTACTGGACCAAGGTTACACCTTGTGACCATAATGGCCTCAGCACTTGGGTGGTATGCATGATGTGGCACCCTGCCAGCAGGGTGTGATGGGGCCAATCGACACCCCATGATTGTGACAGCCTCTCAACACGGATGACCCATGTGAGGTGGCTTGTTGCCGGGCAGGGTGTGACTGAGCTGAGGTGACATCTGGCAGCCATTACAGCCTCACCACATGGCTGACACATGCGCGGTGGCACCCTGTTTGGCTGGATGTGCCTGGGCCTAGGTGACAGCCTGTTGCTGTGAGGGCAATGCCACAAGTGTGACCCTTGTGAGATGGCACTCTGGTGGGTGGGGTTTGCATGGGCCTAGGGGCCACCTGGTGGCCGAGAGGGCCTAGCAACCCAGGTTACCCTCACGAGATGGCACCCTGCCTGATGGGGTGTGCCCAATTCAAGGTGTTACCTGATTGTCATGACAGCATCACCACATGCATGGCATGCACAAGGTGGTACACTGTTGGGCTGTGTTTTATAATTCTAGGTGACACCCCGTGGCCTTCATGGCCTTGCCATGTGGGTGGCATGCACGAAGTGGCTCCTGGCCGGCCATGGTGTCCCTGGGCTGAGGTGAGACCTGGCAACACTGACGGCCTCACCACATGGCTTACACATGTAAGGTGGCACCCCACAGGGTGGATGTGCCTGGGCTGAGGTGAGGCCTGATATCCCTGATGGCCTCACCACGTGGGTGAATCACATGAGTTGACACCCCACCAGGCAGGGTGTGATGGGGCTGAAGTGACACCCAGCAGCCATAATGGCCTTGCAATGTGGGTGGAACCAGCAAAGTGCCACCACTCTGGGCAGGGTGTAAGGGTGCCAAGGAGACACATGGTGCTGTGATGGCCCAGCACCATGGGTGGCAAGTGCAAGGTTGCACCCCACCAGGTGGGGTGTTACAGGGCTGAGGTGGCACCTGGTGGCTGTGATGGCCTCACCACTTGGGTGGCACACACATGGTAGCACCCTGAAAGGCAAGGTGCGATGGGGCCAATGGACACCCTGTGGCTGTGACAGCCTCGCAACCCTGGTGACCTATACTAGGTGTCTTCCTGCTGGGCAGGTTGTGACCAAGCTGAGGTGACACCCGGCAGCAAGATGGCCTTGCCACATGGGTGACCTGCAAGAGGTGGCACCATGCTGTGTGGGTTGTGACCAGGCCAAGGGGACACCTGGTGGCCATGACAGCCTCGCCACAATCGTAGCAAGTGTGAGATTGCACCCTGCAGGCTGCAGTGTGAGCAGGCCAAAGTGATCCACAGCAGCTGTGAGAGCCACATCACATGGGTGACCCTTGCAAACTGGCACCCCGTTAGGTGGTGTGTGACTGGTCCAAGGTGATGCCCAGTGGCCATGAGGACCTCACCACATGGGTGACCCACATGAGCTGGCACCCTGCCTGGCAGGGTGTAACCAGGCCAAGGTGACATCTGGTGGCATAGAGGTGCTCACAACGTGAGTAACCATGCAAGGTGGCATCTCACATGGTGGGGTATGCCCGGGTTGAGGTGACACACTTTGACCGAGACAGACTTGCAGCACAGGTGGCATGCACAAGGTGACACCCCACTGTGCAGTGTGTGATCAGGCTGAGGTGACACCTGGTGGCTGTGATGGTCTCATCCTGAGGGAAGCACATGCTAGTTGACACCCTGGCAGGTGGGTATTGACCAGGAAGAGGTGACACCCAGTGGCCGTGATGGCCTCACTACATGGGGGACACACAAGAGATGACATGGTGCCAGGTGTGGTGTCACAGGGACAAGGTGGCACCTAGTGGTGTGATTGCCTAGCTATGCAGGTGGCACATCAAGGTGGCACCTGGCAGGGCGGGGAATGATGGGGCTGAAGTGACACCCAGTGGCCATGATGGCCTAGCCATGTGAGTAGCATGCACTATGTAGCACCCCATCAGGCAGTGTCTGAGTGGGCTTAGGTGACACCTCGTGGCCTTGGTAGCCTCACCATGCTGGTGACATGGGTGAGGTAGCACCTTGCCTGGAGGGGTGTGACATGGCTGAGATGACACGTGGTGGTCATGATCCCTTGCCTCTTAGGTGGCTCCAGCGTGGTGGCAACCTGCTGTGAAAGCTATGAAGGGGTCAAGTTGACATCCCATGGCTATGACAGCCTCACCACATGGGTGACCCAAGTGAGGTGGCTCCCCACAAGACATGGTGTGACTGAGCTAAGCTGTCACCCAGTGGCAGTGATGGCTTCTCCATGCAGGTCACCCATACGAGGTGGTACCCCACTGGGTGGTGGGTAAAGCAACCAAGGTGACACCCGGCAGCTGTGAGGGCCTCATCACGTGGGTGATCTGTGCATGGTGGCTCCCCACCAGGCATTGTGTGCTCAGGCAGAGGAGACATCTGGCAGCCATGACAGCTTCACCATGCAGTTGACCTTTGCCAGGTGGCAACCTGCGGGGTGGGATGTGACCATGCAGACGTGACACCCAGTGGTGTGATCACCTTGCCATGCAGGTCCTATGTCGAGGTGACATTCTTCTGGTCAGGGAGTGACGGGGCTGGAAATTGGTGGCCGTGAGTGCTGCACCATGTGGGAGGCACATGCTAGGTGACATCCCAATGGGCAAGGTGTACCCAGGCCGAGGTAACACTCAGTGGCAGTGATGGCCTCACAACACAGGTGACCCATGCGATTTGGTATCCTGCATGGTGTGGTGTGACTGGGTTGACATGACACAGCGACCACATTGGACTTGCAATGTGGGTGGCATGCATGAGGTTAGCCCTGCCAGGTAGGGTGTGATCGGGCTGAGGTGACACCCAGCAGCCATGATGGGCTTGCCACATGGATGGCACACAAGAGATGACACCCCACTGGGCATGGTGTCATGGGGATGAGGTAAAACACTATGGCTGTTACTGCCTCACCATGGGGGTAGCACATGTGTTGTCGCACCCCACCCGGCCTAGAGTGATGGGGCCAAAGTGAAACATGGTGACTGAGATGACTTGCCACGTGGGTGGCTAGAATGAGGTGGCACCCAGCTGTGCATGGCGTGGACGGGCCAAGATGACACCCGACAGCTGTGACAGCCTCGCCACGCTGGTTACCCCTGTGTGGTGGCATCCCACTGGGTGGTGTATGACTTGGCCAAGGTGACAACCAGCAGCCATGAAGGCCTCACTACATGGGTGCCATTCGTGAGTTGAAACCCCACTGGGTGGGGTGTGCCCAGGCCTAGGTGAAACATGGCTGCCGTGAGGGCCTCAACACACTGGTGACCCGCATGAGGTGGTATCCTGCTGGGTGGGGTGTGCCCATGCCCAGGTGTCACCTGGCTGCTGTGATTGCCCTGCAAGGTGGGTTACCAGTGCTGGGTGGGGTGCACCCAGGTTGAGGTGACACATGGTTGGTGTGACAGATGAGCAATATGGGTGGCATGTGTAAGGTGACACTCCACTGGGGTGGGTGTGACCAGGCTGAGGTGACACCTTGTGGCTGTGACGGCCTTGCCATGAGGGTGGCATGTATGAGGTAGCACCCCACCAGGTAGGGAGTGATGGGGCCGAGGTTCCAGCAGGCCACTCTAATGTCCTCAACATGTGGGTGACCAATGAGATGTAGCATCCCACCAGGTGGGGTGTGCCCAGGCCTAGGTGACACCTGGCAGCCATGATGGCCTCACATTTCAGGTGACTCGTGCAAAGTGGCATTGCACACGGCGAGGTGCACCTGGGTTGAGGTGACACCTGATGACAGTGATGGACTCACAACACGGGTGGCTTGCATGAGGTGACACACTGGAGGACAGAGTGTGATTGAGCTAAGGTGACACCTGGTGGCTGTGGTGTCCTCATCACATGGGTGGCATGCAAGAGATGACACCCCACCAGGTGTGGTGTCATGGGGATGAGGTGACAGTTAGTGGCTGTGACTGCATTGTCATGTGGGTGGCACATGTGAGGTAGCACCCCATCAGGTAGGGAGAGTTGGGGCCGAGGTGACACATGGTGGCTGTGACGGCCACACCACATGGGTGACCTGCATGAGGTGGCATTCCACCATGAGGCGTGTGTCTGGGCCATTTTGACACTCAGTGGCTGTGATGTCTTCACCACCCGGGTGGCTCATGCAAGGTTTCACCCTGCCAGGTGGTGTGTTATGGGGCTGAGGTGACACACCATGGTCATGATGACCTTGCCATGCTGGTGACATATGTCAGGTGGTACCTGACCTGGTGGGGTTTGACAGGACTGATGTGACACCTGGCGGCCATGATGGGTTTGCCTCACAGGTGACCCGTGTGAGGTGGCACCCTGATGGGTGGAGTACAATGGGGCTGAGGTGACACCTGGTGGTTGTTACGGCCTTGCCATGCGGGTGGCCTGTACGAGGTAGCACCCCACCAGGTAGGGAGTGATGGGGCCGAGGTTCCACCAGGCCACAGTAGTGTGCTCAACATGCGGGTGACCAATGAGATGGAGCATCCCACCAGGTGGGGTGTGCCCAGGCCTAGGTGACACCTGGCAGTGTGTTGGCCTCACCACATGGGTGACCCTGGCAGGCTGGAACCCCACTGGGCAGGTGTTTCTGGGCCAAGGTCAAACACAGGTTCTGTGATGGCCTCACCACATGGGTGGCACCCCACTGGGTTGCGTGTGCCCAGGCCAAGGTGACACTCAGGGGCCATGACAGCCTTACCACGTGGATGACCAGTGTGATGTGGCCACCTGTTGGGCAGCACATGACTGTGCCAAAGTGACACCTGGTGGATGTGATGGCCTCACCATGCAGGTGACCTGTACAAGGCCTCACCACATGGGTGGCATGCATGAGGTTGCTCTCCACTGGGCAGAGTGACCCAAGGCCGAGGTGACACCTGGTGGCCATGGTGGCCTCACCATGCAGATGGCACATGTGGAGTGGCATCCCTCAGGGTGGGATTTGCCCAGGCCAAGGTCAAACCCCACTTCCATTATGGCCTCAATACGTGGGTGACCCACATGAGGTTGCACCCAGCTGGGCGGGTTGTGCCAGTTCTGAGGTGAAACCCAGTGGGCATGAAGGCCTAGCCACACGGGAGACCCACACATGGTGGCACACAGCCAGGCAGTGTGTAACTGGGCCAAGGTGACACCCAGTGACCATTACGGCCTTGCCTCATGGGTGATATGTGTGAAGTGGCACTCTGTGGGGCAGGGTGTTACCAGGCCTAAGTGACACCCTGGCCATGAGGGTCTTGCCATGTGCATCACCTGCATGATGTGGCTCCCCACTGGGCAGGTTGTGAAGTAGCCGAGGTGAAACTCGGCCTCCTGACCTCATCGCCATGCTGGTGGCATGTGCAAAGTGTCACCGTGATGGGTGGGGAGTGCCCAGGTCTAGGTGACACCCAGCTGCCATGCAGGCCTCATCAGGCAGATGCACCACAGTATGTGGCACTCCTCCAGTTGGTGTGTGCCCTGGCGAAAGTGAATCCCAGCATTCATGAGGGCATCAACATGTGGGTGACCCATGCGAGGTGGCAGCCCCCAGGTGATGTGTGACTGGGCTGAGGTGAAACCCAATGGAATGTCAGCCTCACCACATAGGTGACCCTGGTGTGGTGGCATCCCACCAGGCGGCATGTGCCCTGGCCAAGGTCAAACACAGCTTCTGTGATGGCCTTGCCACTCGGGTGACAGGTGCAAAGTGGCTCCCCATCAGGTGGCATGTGCCTGGTCTGAGGTGACAGCCAGCAGCTATGATGTACTTGCCACATGGGTTACCTATGTGAGGTGGCACCCCACTGGGTGGATATGCCCAGGTGGATGTGACACCTGGCAGCCCTGATGGCCTCAGCACGTGGGTGACTGATGTGAGGTGGCACCCTGCTAGGTGGGGTGTGATGGATCTGAGGTGACATCTGGCAGCCATAATGGCCTTGCAACATGGGTGGCACATGCAAAGTGGCACACCGCAGGTGGGATGTGAGGGGGTCTAGGTGACACCCGGTGGCTTTGACGGTGCAGCTATGTGTGTGACAAGGGCAAGGGTGCACCCATCTGGGTGGGGTGTTACTGGACCAAGGTTACACCTTGTGACCATAATGGCCTCAGCACTTGGGTGGTATGCATGATGTGGCACCCTGCCAGCAGGGTGTGATGGGGCCAATCGACACCCCATGATTGTGACAGCCTCTCAACACGGATGACCCATGTGAGGTGGCTTGTTGCCGGGCAGGGTGTGACTGAGCTGAGGTGACATCTGGCAGCCATTACAGCCTCACCACATGGCTGACACATGCGCGGTGGCACCCTGTTTGGCTGGATGTGCCTGGGCCTAGGTGACAGCCTGTTGCTGTGAGGGCAATGCCACAAGTGTGACCCTTGTGAGATGGCACTCTGGTGGGTGGGGTTTGCATGGGCCTAGGGGCCACCTGGTGGCCGAGAGGGCCTAGCAACCCAGGTTACCCTCACGAGATGGCACCCTGCCTGATGGGGTGTGCCCAATTCAAGGTGTTACCTGATTGTCATGACAGCATCACCACATGCATGGCATGCACAAGGTGGTACACTGTTGGGCTGTGTTTTATAATTCTAGGTGACACCCCGTGGCCTTCATGGCCTTGCCATGTGGGTGGCATGCACGAAGTGGCTCCTGGCCGGCCATGGTGTCCCTGGGCTGAGGTGAGACCTGGCAACACTGACGGCCTCACCACATGGCTTACACATGTAAGGTGGCACCCCACAGGGTGGATGTGCCTGGGCTGAGGTGAGGCCTGATATCCCTGATGGCCTCACCACGTGGGTGAATCACATGAGTTGACACCCCACCAGGCAGGGTGTGATGGGGCTGAAGTGACACCCAGCAGCCATAATGGCCTTGCAATGTGGGTGGAACCAGCAAAGTGCCACCACTCTGGGCAGGGTGTAAGGGTGCCAAGGAGACACATGGTGCTGTGATGGCCCAGCACCATGGGTGGCAAGTGCAAGGTTGCACCCCACCAGGTGGGGTGTTACAGGGCTGAGGTGGCACCTGGTGGCTGTGATGGCCTCACCACTTGGGTGGCACACACATGGTAGCACCCTGAAAGGCAAGGTGCGATGGGGCCAATGGACACCCTGTGGCTGTGACAGCCTCGCAACCCTGGTGACCTATACTAGGTGTCTTCCTGCTGGGCAGGTTGTGACCAAGCTGAGGTGACACCCGGCAGCAAGATGGCCTTGCCACATGGGTGACCTGCAAGAGGTGGCACCATGCTGTGTGGGTTGTGACCAGGCCAAGGGGACACCTGGCGGCCATGACAGCCTCGCCACAATCGTAGCAAGTGTGAGATTGCACCCTGCAGGCTGCAGTGTGAGCAGGCCAAAGTGATCCACAGCAGCTGTGAGAGCCACATCACATGGGTGACCCTTGCAAACTGGCACCCCGTTAGGTGGTGTGTGACTGGTCCAAGGTGATGCCCAGTGGCCATGAGGACCTCACCACATGGGTGACCCACATGAGCTGGCACCCTGCCTGGCAGGGTGTAACCAGGCCAAGGTGACATCTGGTGGCATAGAGGTGCTCACAACGTGAGTAACCATGCAAGGTGGCATCTCACATGGTGGGGTATGCCCGGGTTGAGGTGACACACTTTGACCGAGACAGACTTGCAGCACAGGTGGCATGCACCAGGTGACACCCCACTGTGCAGTGTGTGATCGGGCTGAGGTGACACCTGGTGGCTGTGATGGTCTCGTCCTGAGGGAAGCACATGCTAGTTGACACCCTGGCAGGTGGGTATTGACCAGGAAGAGGTGACACCCAGTGGCCGTGATGGCCTCACTACATGGGGGACACACAAGAGATGACATGGTGCCAGGTGTGGTGTCACAGGGACAAGGTGGCACCTAGTGGTGTGATTGCCTAGCTATGCAGGTGGCACATCAAGGTGGCACCTGGCAGGGCGGGGAATGATGGGGCTGAAGTGACACCCAGTGGCCATGATGGCCTAGCCATGTGAGTAGCATGCACTATGTAGCACCCCATCAGGCAGTGTCTGAGTGGGCTTAGGTGACACCTCGTGGCCTTGGTAGCCTCACCATGCTGGTGACATGGGTGAGGTAGCACCTTGCCTGGAGGGGTGTGACATGGCTGAGATGACACGTGGTGGTCATGATCCCTTGCCTCTTAGGTGGCTCCAGCGTGGTGGCAACCTGCTGTGAAAGCTATGAAGGGGTCAAGTTGACATCCCATGGCTATGACAGCCTCACCACATGGGTGACCCAAGTGAGGTGGCTCCCCACAAGACATGGTGTGACTGAGCTAAGCTGTCACCCAGTGGCAGTGATGGCTTCTCCATGCAGGTCACCCATACGAGGTGGTACCCCACTGGGTGGTGGGTAAAGCAACCAAGGTGACACCCGGCAGCTGTGAGGGCCTCATCACGTGGGTGATCTGTGCATGGTGGCTCCCCACCAGGCATTGTGTGCTCAGGCAGAGGAGACATCTGGCAGCCATGACAGCTTCACCATGCAGTTGACCTTTGCCAGGTGGCAACCTGCGGGGTGGGATGTGACCATGCAGACGTGACACCCAGTGGTGTGACCACCTTGCCATGCAGGTCCTATGTCGAGGTGACATTCTTCTGGTCAGGGAGTGACGGGGCTGGAAATTGGTGGCCGTGAGTGCTGCACCATGTGGGAGGCACATGCTAGGTGACATCCCAATGGGCAAGGTGTACCCAGGCCGAGGTGACACTCAGTGGCTGTGATGGCCTCACAACACAGGTGACCCATGCGATTTGGTATCCTGCATGGTGTGGTGTGACTGGGTTGACATGACACAGCGACCACATTGGACTTGCAATGTGGGTGGCATGCATGAGGTTAGCCCTGCCAGGTAGGGTGTGATCGGGCTGAGGTGACACCCGGCAGCCATGATGGGCTTGCCACATGGATGGCACACAAGAGATGACACCCCACTGGGCATGGTGTCATGGGGATGAGGTAAAACACTATGGCTGTTACTGCCTCACCATGGGGGTAGCACATGTGTTGTCGCACCCCACCCGGCCTAGAGTGATGGGGCCAAAGTGAAACATGGTGACTGAGATGACTTGCCACGTGGGTGGCTAGAATGAGGTGGCACCCAGCTGTGCATGGCGTGGACGGGCCAAGATGACACCCGACAGCTGTGACAGCCTCGCCACGCTGGTTACCCCTGTGTGGTGGCATCCCACTGGGTGGTGTATGACTTGGCCAAGGTGACAACCAGCAGCCATGAAGGCCTCACTACATGGGTGACATTCGTGAGTTGAAACCCCACTGGGTGGGGTGTGCCCAGGCCTAGGTGAAACATGGCTGCCGTGAGGGCCTCAACACACTGGTGACCCGCATGAGGTGGTATCCTGCTGGGTGGGGTGTGCCCATGCCCAGGTGTCACCTGGCTGCTGTGATTGCCCTGCAAGGTGGGTTACCAGTGCTGGGTGGGGTGCACCCAGGTTGAGGTGACACATGGTTGGTGTGACAGATGAGCAATATGGGTGGCATGTGTAAGGTGACACTCCACTGGGGTGGGTGTGACCAGGCTGAGGTGACACCTTGTGGCTGTGACGGCCTTGCCATGTGGGTGGCATGTACGAGGTAGCACCCCACCAGGTAGGGAGTGATGGGGCCGAGGTTCCAGCAGGCCACTGTAATGTCCTCAACATGCGGGTGACCAATGAGATGTAGCATCCCACCAGGTGGGGTGTGCCCAGGCCTAGGTGACACCTGGCAGCCATGATGGCCTCACATTTCAGGTGACTCGTGCAAAGTGGCATTGCACACGGCGAGGTGCACCTGGGTTGAGGTGACACCTGATGACAGTGATGGACTCACAACACGGGTGGCTTGCATGAGGTGACACACTGGAGGACAGAGTGTGATTGAGCTAAGGTGACACCTGGTGGCTGTGGTGTCCTCATCACATGGGTGGCATGCAAGAGATGACACCCCACCAGGTGTGGTGTCATGGGGATGAGGTGACAGCTAGTGGCTGTGACTGCATTGTCATGTGGGTGGCACATGTGAGGTAGCACCCCATCAGGTAGGGAGAGCTGGGGCCGAGGTGACACATGGTGGCTGTGATGGCCACACCACATGGGTGACCTGCATGAGGTGGCATTCCACCATGAGGTGTGTGTCTGGGCCATTTTGACACTCAGTGGCTGTGATGTCTTCACCACCCGGGTGGCTCATGCAAGGTTTCACCCTGCCAGGTGGTGTGTTATGGGGCTGAGGTGACACACCATGGTCATGATGACCTTGCCATGCTGGTGACATATGTCAGGTGGTACCTGACCTGGTGGGGTTTGACAGGACTGATGTGACACCTGGCGGCCATGATGGGTTTGCCTCACAGGTGACCCGTGTGAGGTGGCACCCTGATGGGTGGAGTACAATGGGGCTGAGGTGACACCTGGTGGTTGTTACGGCCTTGCCATGCGGGTGGCCTGTACGAGGTAGCACCCCACCAGGTAGGGAGTGATGGGGCAGAGGTTCCACCAGGCCACAGTAGTGTGCTCAACATGCGGGTGACCAATGAGATGGAGCATCCCACCAGGTGGGGTGTGCCCAGGCCTAGGTGACACCTGGCAGTGTGTTGGCCTCACCACATGGGTGACCCTGGCAGGCTGGAACCCCACTGGGCAGGTGTTTCTGGGCCAAGGTCAAACACAGGTTCTGTGATGGCCTCACCACATGGGTGGCACCCCACTGGGTTGTGTGTGCCCAGGCCAAGGTGACACTCAGGGGCCATGACAGCCTTACCACGTGGATGACCAGTGTGATGTGGCCACCTGTTGGGCAGCACATGACTGTGCCAAAGTGACACCTGGTGGATGTGATGGCCTCACCATGCAGGTGACCTGTGCAAGGCCTCACCACATGGGTGGCATGCATGAGGTTGCTCTCCACTGGGCAGAGTGACCCAAGGCCGAGGTGACACCTGGTGGCCATGGTGGCCTCACCATGCAGATGGCACATGTGGAGTGGCATCCCTCAGGGTGGGATTTGCCCAGGCCAAGGTCAAACCCCACTTCCATTATGGCCTCAATACGTGGGTGACCCACATGAGGTTGCACCCAGCTGGGCGGGTTGTGCCAGTTCTGAGGTGAAACCCAGTGGGCATGAAGGCCTAGCCACACGGGAGACCCACACATGGTGGCACACAGCCAGGCAGTGTGTAACTGGGCCAAGGTGACACCCAGTGACCATTACGGCCTTGCCTCATGGGTGATATGTGTGAAGTGGCACTCTGTGGGGCAGGGTGTTACCAGGCCTAAGTGACACCCTGGCCATGAGGGTCTTGCCATGTGCATCACCTGCATGATGTGGCTCCCCACTGGGCAGGTTGTGAAGTAGCCGAGGTGAAACTCGGCCTCCTGACCTCATCGCCATGCTGGTGGCATGTGCGAAGTGTCACCGTGATGGGTGGGGAGTGCCCAGGTCTAGGTGACACCCAGCTGCCATGCAGGCCTCATCAGGCAGATGCACCACAGTATGTGGCACTCCTCCAGTTGGTGTGTGCCCTGGCGAAAGTGAATCCCAGCATTCATGAGGGCATCAACATGTGGGTGACCCATGCGAGGTGGCAGCCCCCAGGTGATGTGTGACTGGGCTGAGGTGAAACCCAATGGAATGTCAGCCTCACCACATAGGTGACCCTGGTGTGGTGGCATCCCACCAGGCGGCATGTGCCCTGGCCAAGGTCAAACACAGCTTCTGTGATGGCCTTGCCACTCGGGTGACAGGTGCAAAGTGGCTCCCCATCAGGTGGCATGTGCCTGGTCTGAGGTGACAGCCAGCAGCTATGATGTACTTGCCACATGGGTTACCTATGTGAGGTGGCACCCCACTGGGTGGATATGCCCAGGTGGATGTGACACCTGGCAGCCCTGATGGCCTCAGCATGTGGGTGACTGATGTGAGGTGGCACCCTGCTAGGTGGGGTGTGATGGATCTGAGGTGACATCTGGCAGCCATAATGGCCTTGCAACATGGGTGGCACATGCAAAGTGGCACACCGCAGGTGGGATGTGAGGGGGTCTAGGTGACACCCGGTGGCTTTGACGGTGCAGCTATGTGTGTGACAAGGGCAAGGGTGCACCCATCTGGGTGGGGTGTTACTGGACCAAGGTTACACCTTGTGACCATAATGGCCTCAGCACTTGGGTGGTATGCATGATGTGGCACCCTGCCAGCAGGGTGTGATGGGGCCAATCGACACCCCATGATTGTGACAGCCTCTCAACACGGATGACCCATGTGAGGTGGCTTGTTGCCGGGCAGGGTGTGACTGAGCTGAGGTGACATCTGGCAGCCATTACAGCCTCACCACATGGCTGACACATGCGCGGTGGCACCCTGTTTGGCTGGATGTGCCTGGGCCTAGGTGACAGCCTGTTGCTGTGAGGGCAATGCCACAAGTGTGACCCTTGTGAGATGGCACTCTGGTGGGTGGGGTTTGCATGGGCCTAGGGGCCACCTGGTGGCCGAGAGGGCCTAGCAACCCAGGTTACCCTCACGAGATGGCACCCTGCCTGATGGGGTGTGCCCAATTCAAGGTGTTACCTGATTGTCATGACAGCATCACCACATGCATGGCATGCACAAGGTGGTACACTGTTGGGCTGTGTTTTATAATTCTAGGTGACACCCCGTGGCCTTCATGGCCTTGCCATGTGGGTGGCATGCACGAAGTGGCTCCTGGCCGGCCATGGTGTCCCTGGGCTGAGGTGAGACCTGGCAACACTGACGGCCTCACCACATGGCTTACACATGTAAGGTGGCACCCCACAGGGTGGATGTGCCTGGGCTAAGGTGAGGCCTGATATCCCTGATGGCCTCACCACGTGGGTGAATCACATGAGTTGACACCCCACCAGGCAGGGTGTGATGGGGCTGAAGTGACACCCAGCAGCCATAATGGCCTTGCAATGTGGGTGGAACCAGCAAAGTGCCACCACTCTGGGCAGGGTGTAAGGGTGCCAAGGAGACACATGGTGCTGTGATGGCCCAGCACCATGGGTGGCAAGTGCAAGGTTGCACCCCACCAGGTGGGGTGTTACAGGGCTGAGGTGGCACCTGGTGGCTGTGATGGCCTCACCACTTGGGTGGCACACACATGGTAGCACCCTGAAAGGCAAGGTGCGATGGGGCCAATGGACACCCTGTGGCTGTGACAGCCTCGCAACCCTGGTGACCTATACTAGGTGTCTTCCTGCTGGGCAGGTTGTGACCAAGCTGAGGTGACACCCGGCAGCAAGATGGCCTTGCCACATGGGTGACCTGCAAGAGGTGGCACCATGCTGTGTGGGTTGTGACCAGGCCAAGGGGACACCTGGCGGCCATGACAGCCTCGCCACAATCATAGCAAGTGTGAGATTGCACCCTGCAGGCTGCAGTGTGAGCAGGCCAAAGTGATCCACAGCAGCTGTGAGAGCCACATCACATGGGTGACCCTTGCAAACTGGCACCCCGTTAGGTGGTGTGTGACTGGTCCAAGGTGATGCCCAGTGGCCATGAGGACCTCACCACATGGGTGACCCACATGAGCTGGCACCCTGCCTGGCAGGGTGTAACCAGGCCAAGGTGACATCTGGTGGCATAGAGGTGCTCACAACGTGAGTAACCATGCGAGGTGGCATCTCACATGGTGGGGTATGCCCGGGTTGAGGTGACACACTTTGACCAAGACAGACTTGCAGCACAGGTGGCATGCACAAGGTGACACCCCACTGTGCAGTGTGTGATCGGGCTGAGGTGACACCTGGTGGCTGTGATGGTCTCGTCCTGAGGGAAGCACATGCTAGTTGACACCCTGGCAGGTGGGTATTGACCAGGAAGAGGTGACACCCAGTGGCCGTGATGGCCTCACTACATGGGGGACACACAAGAGATGACATGGTGCCAGGTGTGGTGTCACAGGGACAAGGTGGCACCTAGTGGTGTGATTGCCTAGCTATGCAGGTGGCACATCAAGGTGGCACCTGGCAGGGCGGGGAATGATGGGGCTGAAGTGACACCCAGTGGCCATGATGGCCTAGCCATGTGAGTAGCATGCACTATGTAGCACCCCATCAGGCAGTGTCTGAGTGGGCTTAGGTGACACCTCATGGCCTTGGTAGCCTCACCATGCTGGTGACATGGGTGAGGTAGCACCTTGCCTGGAGGGGTGTGACATGGCTGAGATGACACGTGGTGGTCATGATCCCTTGCCTCTTAGGTGGCTCCAGCGTGGTGGCAACCTGCTGTGAAAGCTATGAAGGGGTCAAGTTGACATCCCATGGCTATGACAGCCTCACCACATGGGTGACCCAAGTGAGGTGGCTCCCCACAAGACATGGTGTGACTGAGCTAAGCTGTCACCCAGTGGCAGTGATGGCTTCTCCATGCAGGTCACCCATACGAGGTGGTACCCCACTGGGTGGTGGGTAAAGCAACCAAGGTGACACCCGGCAGCTGTGAGGGCCTCATCACGTGGGTGATCTGTGCATGGTGGCTCCCCACCAGGCATTGTGTGCTCAGGCAGAGGAGACATCTGGCAGCCATGACAGCTTCACCATGCAGTTGACCTTTGCCAGGTGGCAACCTGCGGGGTGGGATGTGACCATGCAGACGTGACACCCAGTGGTGTGACCACCTTGCCATGCAGGTCCTATGTCGAGGTGACATTCTTCTGGTCAGGGAGTGACGGGGCTGGAAATTGGTGGCCGTGAGTGCTGCACCATGTGGGAGGCACATGCTAGGTGACATCCCAATGGGCAAGGTGTACCCAGGCCGAGGTGACACTCAGTGGCTGTGATGGCCTCACAACACAGGTGACCCATGCGATTTGGTATCCTGCATGGTGTGGTGTGACTGGGTTGACATGACACAGCGACCACATTGGACTTGCAATGTGGGTGGCATGCATGAGGTTAGCCCTGCCAGGTAGGGTGTGATCGGGCTGAGGTGACACCCGGCAGCCATGATGGGCTTGCCACATGGATGGCACACAAGAGATGACACCCCACTGGGCATGGTGTCATGGGGATGAGGTAAAACACTATGGCTGTTACTGCCTCACCATGGGGGTAGCACATGTGTTGTCGCACCCCACCCGGCCTAGAGTGATGGGGCCAAAGTGAAACATGGTGACTGAGATGACTTGCCACGTGGGTGGCTAGAATGAGGTGGCACCCAGCTGTGCATGGCGTGGACGGGCCAAGATGACACCTGACAGCTGTGACAGCCTCGCCACGCTGGTTACCCCTGTGTGGTGGCATCCCACTGGGTGGTGTATGACTTGGCCAAGGTGACAACCAGCAGCCATGAAGGCCTCACTACATGGGTGCCATTCGTGAGTTGAAACCCCACTGGGTGGGGTGTGCCCAGGCCTAGGTGAAACATGGCTGCCGTGAGGGCCTCAACACACTGGTGACCCGCATGAGGTGGTATCCTGCTGGGTGGGGTGTGCCCATGCCCAGGTGTCACCTGGCTGCTGTGATTGCCCTGCAAGGTGGGTTACCAGTGCTGGGTGGGGTGCACCCAGGTTGAGGTGACACATGGTTGGTGTGACAGATGAGCAATATGGGTGGCATGTGTAAGGTGACACTCCACTGGGGTGGGTGTGACCAGGCTGAGGTGACACCTTGTGGCTGTGACGGCCTTGCCATGTGGGTGGCATGTACGAGGTAGCACCCCACCAGGTAGGGAGTGATGGGGCCGAGGTTCCAGCAGGCCACTGTAATGTCCTCAACATGCGGGTGACCAATGAGATGTAGCATCCCACCAGGTGGGGTGTGCCCAGGCCTAGGTGACACCTGGCAGCCATGATGGCCTCACATTTCAGGTGACTCGTGCAAAGTGGCATTGCACACGGCGAGGTGCACCTGGGTTGAGGTGACACCTGATGACAGTGATGGACTCACAACACGGGTGGCTTGCATGAGGTGACACACTGGAGGACAGAGTGTGATTGAGCTAAGGTGACACCTGGTGGCTGTGGTGTCCTCATCACATGGGTGGCATGCAAGAGATGACACCCCACCAGGTGTGGTGTCATGGGGATGAGGTGACAGCTAGTGGCTGTGACTGCATTGTCATGTGGGTGGCACATGTGAGGTAGCACCCCATCAGGTAGGGAGAGCTGGGGCCGAGGTGACACATGGTGGCTGTGATGGCCACACCACATGGGTGACCTGCATGAGGTGGCATTCCACCATGAGGTGTGTGTCTGGGCCATTTTGACACTCAGTGGCTGTGATGTCTTCACCACCCGGGTGGCTCATGCAAGGTTTCACCCTGCCAGGTGGTGTGTTATGGGGCTGAGGTGACACACCATGGTCATGATGACCTTGCCATGCTGGTGACATATGTCAGGTGGTACCTGACCTGGTGGGGTTTGACAGGACTGATGTGACACCTGGCGGCCATGATGGGTTTGCCTCACAGGTGACCCGTGTGAGGTGGCACCCTGATGGGTGGAGTACAATGGGGCTGAGGTGACACCTGGTGGTTGTTACGGCCTTGCCATGCGGGTGGCCTGTACGAGGTAGCACCCCACCAGGTAGGGAGTGATGGGGCAGAGGTTCCACCAGGCCACAGTAGTGTGCTCAACATGCGGGTGACCAATGAGATGGAGCATCCCACCAGGTGGGGTGTGCCCAGGCCTAGGTGACACCTGGCAGTGTGTTGGCCTCACCACATGGGTGACCCTGGCAGGCTGGAACCCCACTGGGCAGGTGTTTCTGGGCCAAGGTCAAACACAGGTTCTGTGATGGCCTCACCACATGGGTGGCACCCCACTGGGTTGTGTGTGCCCAGGCCAAGGTGACACTCAGGGGCCATGACAGCCTTACCACGTGGATGACCAGTGTGATGTGGCCACCTGTTGGGCAGCACATGACTGTGCCAAAGTGACACCTGGTGGATGTGATGGCCTCACCATGCAGGTGACCTGTGCAAGGCCTCACCACATGGGTGGCATGCATGAGGTTGCTCTCCACTGGGCAGAGTGACCCAAGGCCGAGGTGACACCTGGTGGCCATGGTGGCCTCACCATGCAGATGGCACATGTGGAGTGGCATCCCTCAGGGTGGGATTTGCCCAGGCCAAGGTCAAACCCCACTTCCATTATGGCCTCAATACGTGGGTGACCCACATGAGGTTGCACCCAGCTGGGCGGGTTGTGCCAGTTCTGAGGTGAAACCCAGTGGGCATGAAGGCCTAGCCACACGGGAGACCCACACATGGTGGCACACAGCCAGGCAGTGTGTAACTGGGCCAAGGTGACACCCAGTGACCATTACGGCCTTGCCTCATGGGTGATATGTGTGAAGTGGCACTCTGTGGGGCAGGGTGTTACCAGGCCTAAGTGACACCCTGGCCATGAGGGTCTTGCCATGTGCATCACCTGCATGATGTGGCTCCCCACTGGGCAGGTTGTGAAGTAGCCGAGGTGAAACTCGGCCTCCTGACCTCATCGCCATGCTGGTGGCATGTGCGAAGTGTCACCGTGATGGGTGGGGAGTGCCCAGGTCTAGGTGACACCCAGCTGCCATGCAGGCCTCATCAGGCAGATGCACCACAGTATGTGGCACTCCTCCAGTTGGTGTGTGCCCTGGCGAAAGTGAATCCCAGCATTCATGAGGGCATCAACATGTGGGTGACCCATGCGAGGTGGCAGCCCCCAGGTGATGTGTGACTGGGCTGAGGTGAAACCCAATGGAATGTCAGCCTCACCACATAGGTGACCCTGGTGTGGTGGCATCCCACCAGGCGGCATGTGCCCTGGCCAAGGTCAAACACAGCTTCTGTGATGGCCTTGCCACTCGGGTGACAGGTGCAAAGTGGCTCCCCATCAGGTGGCATGTGCCTGGTCTGAGGTGACAGCCAGCAGCTATGATGTACTTGCCACATGGGTTACCTATGTGAGGTGGCACCCCACTGGGTGGATATGCCCAGGTGGATGTGACACCTGGCAGCCCTGATGGCCTCAGCATGTGGGTGACTGATGTGAGGTGGCACCCTGCTAGGTGGGGTGTGATGGATCTGAGGTGACATCTGGCAGCCATAATGGCCTTGCAACATGGGTGGCACATGCAAAGTGGCACACCGCAGGTGGGATGTGAGGGGGTCTAGGTGACACCCGGTGGCTTTGACGGTGCAGCTATGTGTGTGACAAGGGCAAGGGTGCACCCATCTGGGTGGGGTGTTACTGGACCAAGGTTACACCTTGTGACCATAATGGCCTCAGCACTTGGGTGGTATGCATGATGTGGCACCCTGCCAGCAGGGTGTGATGGGGCCAATCGACACCCCATGATTGTGACAGCCTCTCAACACGGATGACCCATGTGAGGTGGCTTGTTGCCGGGCAGGGTGTGACTGAGCTGAGGTGACATCTGGCAGCCATTACAGCCTCACCACATGGCTGACACATGCGCGGTGGCACCCTGTTTGGCTGGATGTGCCTGGGCCTAGGTGACAGCCTGTTGCTGTGAGGGCAATGCCACAAGTGTGACCCTTGTGAGATGGCACTCTGGTGGGTGGGGTTTGCATGGGCCTAGGGGCCACCTGGTGGCCGAGAGGGCCTAGCAACCCAGGTTACCCTCACGAGATGGCACCCTGCCTGATGGGGTGTGCCCAATTCAAGGTGTTACCTGATTGTCATGACAGCATCACCACATGCATGGCATGCACAAGGTGGTACACTGTTGGGCTGTGTTTTATAATTCTAGGTGACACCCCGTGGCCTTCATGGCCTTGCCATGTGGGTGGCATGCACGAAGTGGCTCCTGGCCGGCCATGGTGTCCCTGGGCTGAGGTGAGACCTGGCAACACTGACGGCCTCACCACATGGCTTACACATGTAAGGTGGCACCCCACAGGGTGGATGTGCCTGGGCTAAGGTGAGGCCTGATATCCCTGATGGCCTCACCACGTGGGTGAATCACATGAGTTGACACCCCACCAGGCAGGGTGTGATGGGGCTGAAGTGACACCCAGCAGCCATAATGGCCTTGCAATGTGGGTGGAACCAGCAAAGTGCCACCACTCTGGGCAGGGTGTAAGGGTGCCAAGGAGACACATGGTGCTGTGATGGCCCAGCACCATGGGTGGCAAGTGCAAGGTTGCACCCCACCAGGTGGGGTGTTACAGGGCTGAGGTGGCACCTGGTGGCTGTGATGGCCTCACCACTTGGGTGGCACACACATGGTAGCACCCTGAAAGGCAAGGTGCGATGGGGCCAATGGACACCCTGTGGCTGTGACAGCCTCGCAACCCTGGTGACCTATACTAGGTGTCTTCCTGCTGGGCAGGTTGTGACCAAGCTGAGGTGACACCCGGCAGCAAGATGGCCTTGCCACATGGGTGACCTGCAAGAGGTGGCACCATGCTGTGTGGGTTGTGACCAGGCCAAGGGGACACCTGGCGGCCATGACAGCCTCGCCACAATCATAGCAAGTGTGAGATTGCACCCTGCAGGCTGCAGTGTGAGCAGGCCAAAGTGATCCACAGCAGCTGTGAGAGCCACATCACATGGGTGACCCTTGCAAACTGGCACCCCGTTAGGTGGTGTGTGACTGGTCCAAGGTGATGCCCAGTGGCCATGAGGACCTCACCACATGGGTGACCCACATGAGCTGGCACCCTGCCTGGCAGGGTGTAACCAGGCCAAGGTGACATCTGGTGGCATAGAGGTGCTCACAACGTGAGTAACCATGCGAGGTGGCATCTCACATGGTGGGGTATGCCCGGGTTGTGGTGACACACTTTGACCAAGACAGACTTGCAGCACAGGTGGCATGCACAAGGTGACACCCCACTGTGCAGTGTGTGATCGGGCTGAGGTGACACCTGGTGGCTGTGATGGTCTCGTCCTGAGGGAAGCACATGCTAGTTGACACCCTGGCAGGTGGGTATTGACCAGGAAGAGGTGACACCCAGTGGCCGTGATGGCCTCACTACATGGGGGACACACAAGAGATGACATGGTGCCAGGTGTGGTGTCACAGGGACAAGGTGGCACCTAGTGGTGTGATTGCCTAGCTATGCAGGTGGCACATCAAGGTGGCACCTGGCAGGGCGGGGAATGATGGGGCTGAAGTGACACCCAGTGGCCATGATGGCCTAGCCATGTGAGTAGCATGCACTATGTAGCACCCCATCAGGCAGTGTCTGAGTGGGCTTAGGTGACACCTCATGGCCTTGGTAGCCTCACCATGCTGGTGACATGGGTGAGGTAGCACCTTGCCTGGAGGGGTGTGACATGGCTGAGATGACACGTGGTGGTCATGATCCCTTGCCTCTTAGGTGGCTCCAGCGTGGTGGCAACCTGCTGTGAAAGCTATGAAGGGGTCAAGTTGACATCCCATGGCTATGACAGCCTCACCACATGGGTGACCCAAGTGAGGTGGCTCCCCACAAGACATGGTGTGACTGAGCTAAGCTGTCACCCAGTGGCAGTGATGGCTTCTCCATGCAGGTCACCCATACGAGGTGGTACCCCACTGGGTGGTGGGTAAAGCAACCAAGGTGACACCCGGCAGCTGTGAGGGCCTCATCACGTGGGTGATCTGTGCATGGTGGCTCCCCACCAGGCATTGTGTGCTCAGGCAGAGGAGACATCTGGCAGCCATGACAGCTTCACCATGCAGTTGACCTTTGCCAGGTGGCAACCTGCGGGGTGGGATGTGACCATGCAGACGTGACACCCAGTGGTGTGACCACCTTGCCATGCAGGTCCTATGTCGAGGTGACATTCTTCTGGTCAGGGAGTGACGGGGCTGGAAATTGGTGGCCGTGAGTGCTGCACCATGTGGGAGGCACATGCTAGGTGACATCCCAATGGGCAAGGTGTACCCAGGCCGAGGTGACACTCAGTGGCTGTGATGGCCTCACAACACAGGTGACCCATGCGATTTGGTATCCTGCATGGTGTGGTGTGACTGGGTTGACATGACACAGCGACCACATTGGACTTGCAATGTGGGTGGCATGCATGAGGTTAGCCCTGCCAGGTAGGGTGTGATCGGGCTGAGGTGACACCCGGCAGCCATGATGGGCTTGCCACATGGATGGCACACAAGAGATGACACCCCACTGGGCATGGTGTCATGGGGATGAGGTAAAACACTATGGCTGTTACTGCCTCACCATGGGGGTAGCACATGTGTTGTCGCACCCCACCCGGCCTAGAGTGATGGGGCCAAAGTGAAACATGGTGACTGAGATGACTTGCCACGTGGGTGGCTAGAATGAGGTGGCACCCAGCTGTGCATGGCGTGGACGGGCCAAGATGACACCTGACAGCTGTGACAGCCTCGCCACGCTGGTTACCCCTGTGTGGTGGCATCCCACTGGGTGGTGTATGACTTGGCCAAGGTGACAACCAGCAGCCATGAAGGCCTCACTACATGGGTGCCATTCGTGAGTTGAAACCCCACTGGGTGGGGTGTGCCCAGGCCTAGGTGAAACATGGCTGCCGTGAGGGCCTCAACACACTGGTGACCCGCATGAGGTGGTATCCTGCTGGGTGGGGTGTGCCCATGCCCAGGTGTCACC
Source organism: Hippopotamus amphibius kiboko (assembly GCF_030028045.1). Taxonomy (NCBI): domain Eukaryota; kingdom Metazoa; phylum Chordata; class Mammalia; order Artiodactyla; family Hippopotamidae; genus Hippopotamus; species Hippopotamus amphibius. The sequence goes on along the minus strand of NC_080188.1, from coordinate 100,427,077 downwards.
TGGCTGCTGTGATTGCCCTGCAAGGTGGGTTACCAGTGCTGGGTGGGGTGCACCCAGGTTGAGGTGACACATGGTTGGTGTGACAGATGAGCAATATGGGTGGCATGTGTAAGGTGACACTCCACTGGGGTGGGTGTGACCAGGCTGAGGTGACACCTTGTGGCTGTGACGGCCTTGCCATGTGGGTGGCATGTACGAGGTAGCACCCCACCAGGTAGGGAGTGATGGGGCCGAGGTTCCAGCAGGCCACTGTAATGTCCTCAACATGCGGGTGACCAATGAGATGTAGCATCCCACCAGGTGGGGTGTGCCCAGGCCTAGGTGACACCTGGCAGCCATGATGGCCTCACATTTCAGGTGACTCGTGCAAAGTGGCATTGCACACGGCGAGGTGCACCTGGGTTGAGGTGACACCTGATGACAGTGATGGACTCACAACATGGGTGGCTTGCATGAGGTGACACACTGGAGGACAGAGTGTGATTGAGCTAAGGTGACACCTGGTGGCTGTGGTGTCCTCATCACATGGGTGGCATGCAAGAGATGACACCCCACCAGGTGTGGTGTCATGGGGATGAGGTGACAGCTAGTGGCTGTGACTGCATTGTCATGTGGGTGGCACATGTGAGGTAGCACCCCATCAGGTAGGGAGAGTTGGGGCCGAGGTGACACATGGTGGCTGTGATGGCCACACCACATGGGTGACCTGCATGAGGTGGCATTCCACCATGAGGTGTGTGTCTGGGCCATTTTGACACTCAGTGGCTGTGATGTCTTCACCACCCGGGTGGCTCATGCAAGGTTTCACCCTGCCAGGTGGTGTGTTATGGGGCTGAGGTGACACACCATGGTCATGATGACCTTGCCATGCTGGTGACATATGTCAGGTGGTACCTGACCTGGTGGGGTTTGACAGGACTGATGTGACACCTGGCGGCCATGATGGGTTTGCCTCACAGGTGACCCGTGTGAGGTGGCACCCTGATGGGTGGAGTACAATGGGGCTGAGGTGACACCTGGTGGTTGTTACGGCCTTGCCATGCGGGTGGCCTGTACGAGGTAGCACCCCACCAGGTAGGGAGTGATGGGGCAGAGGTTCCACCAGGCCACAGTAGTGTGCTCAACATGCGGGTGACCAATGAGATGGAGCATCCCACCAGGTGGGGTGTGCCCAGGCCTAGGTGACACCTGGCAGTGTGTTGGCCTCACCACATGGGTGACCCTGGCAGGCTGGAACCCCACTGGGCAGGTGTTTCTGGGCCAAGGTCAAACACAGGTTCTGTGATGGCCTCACCACATGGGTGGCACCCCACTGGGTTGCGTGTGCCCAGGCCAAGGTGACACTCAGGGGCCATGACAGCCTTACCACGTGGATGACCAGTGTGATGTGGCCACCTGTTGGGCAGCACATGACTGTGCCAAAGTGACACCTGGTGGATGTGATGGCCTCACCATGCAGGTGACCTGTGCAAGGCCTCACCACATGGGTGGCATGCATGAGGTTGCTCTCCACTGGGCAGAGTGACCCAAGGCCGAGGTGACACCTGGTGGCCATGGTGGCCTCACCATGCAGATGGCACATGTGGAGTGGCATCCCTCAGGGTGGGATTTGCCCAGGCCAAGGTCAAACCCCACTTCCATTATGGCCTCAATACGTGGGTGACCCACATGAGGTTGCACCCAGCTGGGCGGGTTGTGCCAGTTCTGAGGTGAAACCCAGTGGGCATGAAGGCCTAGCCACACGGGAGACCCACACATGGTGGCACACAGCCAGGCAGTGTGTAACTGGGCCAAGGTGACACCCAGTGACCATTACGGCCTTGCCTCATGGGTGATATGTGTGAAGTGGCACTCTGTGGGGCAGGGTGTTACCAGGCCTAAGTGACACCCTGGCCATGAGGGTCTTGCCATGTGCATCACCTGCATGATGTGGCTCCCCACTGGGCAGGTTGTGAAGTAGCCGAGGTGAAACTCGGCCTCCTGACCTCATCGCCATGCTGGTGGCATGTGCGAAGTGTCACCGTGATGGGTGGGGAGTGCCCAGGTCTAGGTGACACCCAGCTGCCATGCAGGCCTCATCAGGCAGATGCACCACAGTATGTGGCACTCCTCCTGTTGGTGTGTGCCCTGGCGAAAGTGAATCCCAGCATTCATGAGGGCATCAACATGTGGGTGACCCATGCGAGGTGGCAGCCCCCAGGTGATGTGTGACTGGGCTGAGGTGAAACCCAATGGAATGTCAGCCTCACCACATAGGTGACCCTGGTGTGGTGGCATCCCACCAGGCGGCATGTGCCCTGGCCAAGGTCAAACACAGCTTCTGTGATGGCCTTGCCACTCGGGTGACAGGTGCAAAGTGGCTCCCCATCAGGTGGCATGTGCCTGGTCTGAGGTGACAGCCAGCAGCTATGATGTACTTGCCACATGGGTTACCTATGTGAGGTGGCACCCCACTGGGTGGATATGCCCAGGTGGATGTGACACCTGGCAGCCCTGATGGCCTCAGCACGTGGGTGACTGATGTGAGGTGGCACCCTGCTAGGTGGGGTGTGATGGATCTGAGGTGACATCTGGCAGCCATAATGGCCTTGCAACATGGGTGGCACATGCAAAGTGGCACACCGCAGGTGGGATGTGAGGGGGTCTAGGTGACACCCGGTGGCTTTGACGGTGCAGCTATGTGTGTGACAAGGGCAAGGGTGCACCCATCTGGGTGGGGTGTTACTGGACCAAGGTTACACCTTGTGACCATAATGGCCTCAGCACTTGGGTGGTATGCATGATGTGGCACCCTGCCAGCAGGGTGTGATGGGGCCAATCGACACCCCATGATTGTGACAGCCTCTCAACACGGATGACCCATGTGAGGTGGCTTGTTGCCGGGCAGGGTGTGACTGAGCTGAGGTGACATCTGGCAGCCATTACAGCCTCACCACATGGCTGACACATGCGCGGTGGCACCCTGTTTGGCTGGATGTGCCTGGGCCTAGGTGACAGCCTGTTGCTGTGAGGGCAATGCCACAAGTGTGACCCTTGTGAGATGGCACTCTGGTGGGTGGGGTTTGCATGGGCCTAGGGGCCACCTGGTGGCCGAGAGGGCCTAGCAACCCAGGTTACCCTCACGAGATGGCACCCTGCCTGATGGGGTGTGCCCAATTCAAGGTGTTACCTGATTGTCATGACAGCATCACCACATGCATGGCATGCACAAGGTGGTACACTGTTGGGCTGTGTTTTATAATTCTAGGTGACACCCCGTGGCCTTCATGGCCTTGCCATGTGGGTGGCATGCACGAAGTGGCTCCTGGCCGGCCATGGTGTCCCTGGGCTGAGGTGAGACCTGGCAACACTGACGGCCTCACCACATGGCTTACACATGTAAGGTGGCACCCCACAGGGTGGATGTGCCTGGGCTGAGGTGAGGCCTGATATCCCTGATGGCCTCACCACGTGGGTGAATCACATGAGTTGACACCCCACCAGGCAGGGTGTGATGGGGCTGAAGTGACACCCAGCAGCCATAATGGCCTTGCAATGTGGGTGGAACCAGCAAAGTGCCACCACTCTGGGCAGGGTGTAAGGGTGCCAAGGAGACACATGGTGCTGTGATGGCCCAGCACCATGGGTGGCAAGTGCAAGGTTGCACCCCACCAGGTGGGGTGTTACAGGGCTGAGGTGGCACCTGGTGGCTGTGATGGCCTCACCACTTGGGTGGCACACACATGGTAGCACCCTGAAAGGCAAGGTGCGATGGGGCCAATGGACACCCTGTGGCTGTGACAGCCTCGCAACCCTGGTGACCTATACTAGGTGTCTTCCTGCTGGGCAGGTTGTGACCAAGCTGAGGTGACACCCGGCAGCAAGATGGCCTTGCCACATGGGTGACCTGCAAGAGGTGGCACCATGCTGTGTGGGTTGTGACCAGGCCAAGGGGACACCTGGCGGCCATGACAGCCTCGCCACAATCGCAGCAAGTGTGAGATTGCACCCTGCAGGCTGCAGTGTGACCAGGCCAAAGTGATCCACAGCAGCTGTGAGAGCCACATCACATGGGTGACCCTTGCAAACTGGCACCCCGTTAGGTGGTGTGTGACTGGTCCAAGGTGATGCCCAGTGGCCATGAGGACCTCACCACATGGGTGACCCACATGAGCTGGCACCCTGCCTGGCAGGGTGTAACCAGGCCAAGGTGACATCTGGTGGCATAGAGGTGCTCACAACGTGAGTAACCATGCGAGGTGGCATCTCACATGGTGGGGTATGCCCGGGTTGAGGTGACACACTTTGACCGAGACAGACTTGCAGCACAGGTGGCATGCACAAGGTGACACCCCACTGTGCAGTGTGTGATCGGGCTGAGGTGACACCTGGTGGCTGTGATGGTCTCGTCCTGAGGGAAGCACATGCTAGTTGACACCCTGGCAGGTGGGTATTGACCAGGAAGAGGTGACACCCAGTGGCCGTGATGGCCTCACTACATGGGGGACACACAAGAGATGACATGGTGCCAGGTGTGGTGTCACAGGGACAAGGTGGCACCTAGTGGTGTGATTGCCTAGCTATGCAGGTGGCACATCAAGGTGGCACCTGGCAGGGCGGGGAATGATGGGGCTGAAGTGACACCCAGTGGCCATGATGGCCTAGCCATGTGAGTAGCATGCACTATGTAGCACCCCATCAGGCAGTGTCTGAGTGGGCTTAGGTGACACCTCGTGGCCTTGGTAGCCTCACCATGCTGGTGACATGGGTGAGGTAGCACCTTGCCTGGAGGGGTGTGACATGGCTGAGATGACACGTGGTGGTCATGATCCCTTGCCTCTTAGGTGGCTCCAGCGTGGTGGCAACCTGCTGTGAAAGCTATGAAGGGGTCAAGTTGACATCCCATGGCTATGACAGCCTCACCACATGGGTGACCCAAGTGAGGTGGCTCCCCACAAGACATGGTGTGACTGAGCTAAGCTGTCACCCAGTGGCAGTGATGGCTTCTCCATGCAGGTCACCCATACGAGGTGGTACCCCACTGGGTGGTGGGTAAAGCAACCAAGGTGACACCCGGCAGCTGTGAGGGCCTCATCACGTGGGTGATCTGTGCATGGTGGCTCCCCACCAGGCATTGTGTGCTCAGGCAGAGGAGACATCTGGCAGCCATGACAGCTTCACCATGCAGTTGACCTTTGCCAGGTGGCAACCTGCGGGGTGGGATGTGACCATGCAGACGTGACACCCAGTGGTGTGACCACCTTGCCATGCAGGTCCTATGTCGAGGTGACATTCTTCTGGTCAGGGAGTGACGGGGCTGGAAATTGGTGGCCGTGAGTGCTGCACCATGTGGGAGGCACATGCTAGGTGACATCCCAATGGGCAAGGTGTACCCAGGCCGAGGTGACACTCAGTGGCTGTGATGGCCTCACAACACAGGTGACCCATGCGATTTGGTATCCTGCATGGTGTGGTGTGACTGGGTTGACATGACACAGCGACCACATTGGACTTGCAATGTGGGTGGCATGCATGAGGTTAGCCCTGCCAGGTAGGGTGTGATCGGGCTGAGGTGACACCCGGCAGCCATGATGGGCTTGCCACATGGATGGCACACAAGAGATGACACCCCACTGGGCATGGTGTCATGGGGATGAGGTAAAACACTATGGCTGTTACTGCCTCACCATGGGGGTAGCACATGTGTTGTCGCACCCCACCCGGCCTAGAGTGATGGGGCCAAAGTGAAACATGGTGACTGAGATGACTTGCCACGTGGGTGGCTAGAATGAGGTGGCACCCAGCTGTGCATGGCGTGGACGGGCCAAGATGACACCCGACAGCTGTGACAGCCTCGCCACGCTGGTTACCCCTGTGTGGTGGCATCCCACTGGGTGGTGTATGACTTGGCCAAGGTGACAACCAGCAGCCATGAAGGCCTCACTACATGGGTGCCATTCGTGAGTTGAAACCCCACTGGGTGGGGTGTGCCCAGGCCTAGGTGAAACATGGCTGCCGTGAGGGCCTCAACACACTGGTGACCCGCATGAGGTGGTATCCTGCTGGGTGGGGTGTGCCCATGCCCAGGTGTCACCTGGCTGCTGTGATTGCCCTGCAAGGTGGGTTACCAGTGCTGGGTGGGGTGCACCCAGGTTGAGGTGACACATGGTTGGTGTGACAGATGAGCAATATGGGTGGCATGTGTAAGGTGACACTCCACTGGGGTGGGTGTGACCAGGCTGAGGTGACACCTTGTGGCTGTGACGGCCTTGCCATGTGGGTGGCATGTACGAGGTAGCACCCCACCAGGTAGGGAGTGATGGGGCCGAGGTTCCAGCAGGCCACTGTAATGTCCTCAACATGCGGGTGACCAATGAGATGTAGCATCCCACCAGGTGGGGTGTGCCCAGGCCTAGGTGACACCTGGCAGCCATGATGGCCTCACATTTCAGGTGACTCGTGCAAAGTGGCATTGCACACGGTGAGGTGCACCTGGGTTGAGGTGACACCTGATGACAGTGATGGACTCACAACACGGGTGGCTTGCATGAGGTGACACACTGGAGGACAGAGTGTGATTGAGCTAAGGTGACACCTGGTGGCTGTGGTGTCCTCATCACATGGGTGGCATGCAAGAGATGACACCCCACCAGGTGTGGTGTCATGGGGATGAGGTGACAGCTAGTGGCTGTGACTGCATTGTCATGTGGGTGGCACATGTGAGGTAGCACCCAATCAGGTAGGGAGAGTTGGGGCCGAGGTGACACATGGTGGCTGTGACGGCCACACCACATGGGTGACCTGCATGAGGTGGCATTCCACCATGAGGCGTGTGTCTGGGCCATTTTGACACTCAGTGGCTGTGATGTCTTCACCACCCGGGTGGCTCATGCAAGGTTTCACCCTGCCAGGTGGTGTGTTATGGGGCTGAGGTGACACACCATGGTCATGATGACCTTGCCATGCTGGTGACATATGTCAGGTGGTACCTGACCTGGTGGGGTTTGACAGGACTGATGTGACACCTGGCGGCCATGATGGGTTTGCCTCACAGGTGACCCGTGTGAGGTGGCACCCTGATGGGTGGAGTACAATGGGGCTGAGGTGACACCTGGTGGTTGTTACGGCCGTGCCATGCGGGTGGCCTGTATGAGGTAGCACCCCACCAGGTAGGGAGTGATGGGGCAGAGGTTCCACCAGGCCACAGTAGTGTGCTCAACATGCGGGTGACCAATGAGATGGAGCATCCCACCAGGTGGGGTGTGCCCAGGCCTAGGTGACACCTGGCAGTGTGTTGGCCTCACCACATGGGTGACCCTGGCAGGCTGGAACCCCACTGGGCAGGTGTTTCTGGGCCAAGGTCAAACACAGGTTCTGTGATGGCCTCACCACATGGGTGGCACCCCACTGGGTTGCGTGTGCCCAGGCCAAGGTGACACTCAGGGGCCATGACAGCCTTACCACGTGGATGACCAGTGTGATGTGGCCACCTGTTGGGCAGCACATGACTGTGCCAAAGTGACACCTGGTGGATGTGATGGCCTCACCATGCAGGTGACCTGTACAAGGCCTCACCACATGGGTGGCATGCATGAGGTTGCTCTCCACTGGGCAGAGTGACCCAAGGCCGAGGTGACACCTGGTGGCCATGGTGGCCTCACCATGCAGATGGCACATGTGGAGTGGCATCCCTCAGGGTGGGATTTGCCCAGGCCAAGGTCAAACCCCACTTCCATTATGGCCTCAATACGTGGGTGACCCACATGAGGTTGCACCCAGCTGGGCGGGTTGTGCCAGTTCTGAGGTGAAACCCAGTGGGCATGAAGGCCTAGCCACACGGGAGACCCACACATGGTGGCACACAGCCAGGCAGTGTGTAACTGGGCCAAGGTGACACCCAGTGACCATTACGGCCTTGCCTCATGGGTGATATGTGTGAAGTGGCACTCTGTGGGGCAGGGTGTTACCAGGCCTAAGTGACACCCTGGCCATGAGGGTCTTGCCATGTGCATCACCTGCATGATGTGGCTCCCCACTGGGCAGGTTGTGAAGTAGCCGAGGTGAAACTCGGCCTCCTGACCTCATCGCCATGCTGGTGGCATGTGCGAAGTGTCACCGTGATGGGTGGGGAGTGCCCAGGTCTAGGTGACACCCAGCTGCCATGCAGGCCTCATCAGGCAGATGCACCACAGTATGTGGCACTCCTCCTGTTGGTGTGTGCCCTGGCGAAAGTGAATCCCAGCATTCATGAGGGCATCAACATGTGGGTGACCCATGCGAGGTGGCAGCCCCCAGGTGATGTGTGACTGGGCTGAGGTGAAACCCAATGGAATGTCAGCCTCACCACATAGGTGACCCTGGTGTGGTGGCATCCCACCAGGCGGCATGTGCCCTGGCCAAGGTCAAACACAGCTTCTGTGATGGCCTTGCCACTCGGGTGACAGGTGCAAAGTGGCTCCCCATCAGGTGGCATGTGCCTGGTCTGAGGTGACAGCCAGCAGCTATGATGTACTTGCCACATGGGTTACCTATGTGAGGTGGCACCCCACTGGGTGGATATGCCCAGGTGGATGTGACACCTGGCAGCCCTGATGGCCTCAGCACGTGGGTGACTGATGTGAGGTGGCACCCTGCTAGGTGGGGTGTGATGGATCTGAGGTGACATCTGGCAGCCATAATGGCCTTGCAACATGGGTGGCACATGCAAAGTGGCACACCGCAGGTGGGATGTGAGGGGGTCTAGGTGACACCCGGTGGCTTTGACGGTGCAGCTATGTGTGTGACAAGGGCAAGGGTGCACCCATCTGGGTGGGGTGTTACTGGACCAAGGTTACACCTTGTGACCATAATGGCCTCAGCACTTGGGTGGTATGCATGATGTGGCACCCTGCCAGCAGGGTGTGATGGGGCCAATCGACACCCCATGATTGTGACAGCCTCTCAACACGGATGACCCATGTGAGGTGGCTTGTTGCCGGGCAGGGTGTGACTGAGCTGAGGTGACATCTGGCAGCCATTACAGCCTCACCACATGGCTGACACATGCGCGGTGGCACCCTGTTTGGCTGGATGTGCCTGGGCCTAGGTGACAGCCTGTTGCTGTGAGGGCAATGCCACAAGTGTGACCCTTGTGAGATGGCACTCTGGTGGGTGGGGTTTGCATGGGCCTAGGGGCCACCTGGTGGCCGAGAGGGCCTAGCAACCCAGGTTACCCTCACGAGATGGCACCCTGCCTGATGGGGTGTGCCCAATTCAAGGTGTTACCTGATTGTCATGACAGCATCACCACATGCATGGCATGCACAAGGTGGTACACTGTTGGGCTGTGTTTTATAATTCTAGGTGACACCCCGTGGCCTTCATGGCCTTGCCATGTGGGTGGCATGCACGAAGTGGCTCCTGGCCGGCCATGGTGTCCCTGGGCTGAGGTGAGACCTGGCAACACTGACGGCCTCACCACATGGCTTACACATGTAAGGTGGCACCCCACAGGGTGGATGTGCCTGGGCTGAGGTGAGGCCTGATATCCCTGATGGCCTCACCACGTGGGTGAATCACATGAGTTGACACCCCACCAGGCAGGGTGTGATGGGGCTGAAGTGACACCCAGCAGCCATAATGGCCTTGCAATGTGGGTGGAACCAGCAAAGTGCCACCACTCTGGGCAGGGTGTAAGGGTGCCAAGGAGACACATGGTGCTGTGATGGCCCAGCACCATGGGTGGCAAGTGCAAGGTTGCACCCCACCAGGTGGGGTGTTACAGGGCTGAGGTGGCACCTGGTGGCTGTGATGGCCTCACCACTTGGGTGGCACACACATGGTAGCACCCTGAAAGGCAAGGTGCGATGGGGCCAATGGACACCCTGTGGCTGTGACAGCCTCGCAACCCTGGTGACCTATACTAGGTGTCTTCCTGCTGGGCAGGTTGTGACCAAGCTGAGGTGACACCCGGCAGCAAGATGGCCTTGCCACATGGGTGACCTGCAAGAGGTGGCACCATGCTGTGTGGGTTGTGACCAGGCCAAGGGGACACCTGGCGGCCATGACAGCCTCGCCACAATCGTAGCAAGTGTGAGATTGCACCCTGCAGGCTGCAGTGTGAGCAGGCCAAAGTGATCCACAGCAGCTGTGAGAGCCACATCACATGGGTGACCCTTGCAAACTGGCACCCCGTTAGGTGGTGTGTGACTGGTCCAAGGTGATGCCCAGTGGCCATGAGGACCTCACCACATGGGTGACCCACATGAGCTGGCACCCTGCCTGGCAGGGTGTAACCAGGCCAAGGTGACATCTGGTGGCATAGAGGTGCTCACAACGTGAGTAACCATGCAAGGTGGCATCTCACATGGTGGGGTATGCCCAGGTTGAGGTGACACACTTTGACCGAGACAGACTTGCAGCACAGGTGGCATGCACCAGGTGACACCCCACTGTGCAGTGTGTGATCGGGCTGAGGTGACACCTGGTGGCTGTGATGGTCTCGTCCTGAGGGAAGCACATGCTAGTTGACACCCTGGCAGGTGGGTATTGACCAGGAAGAGGTGACACCCAGTGGCCGTGATGGCCTCACTACATGGGGGACACACAAGAGATGACATGGTGCCAGGTGTGGTGTCACAGGGACAAGGTGGCACCTAGTGGTGTGATTGCCTAGCTATGCAGGTGGCACATCAAGGTGGCACCTGGCAGGGCGGGGAATGATGGGGCTGAAGTGACACCCAGTGGCCATGATGGCCTAGCCATGTGAGTAGCATGCACTATGTAGCACCCCATCAGGCAGTGTCTGAGTGGGCTTAGGTGACACCTCGTGGCCTTGGTAGCCTCACCATGCTGGTGACATGGGTGAGGTAGCACCTTGCCTGGAGGGGTGTGACATGGCTGAGATGACACGTGGTGGTCATGATCCCTTGCCTCTTAGGTGGCTCCAGCGTGGTGGCAACCTGCTGTGAAAGCTATGAAGGGGTCAAGTTGACATCCCATGGCTATGACAGCCTCACCACATGGGTGACCCAAGTGAGGTGGCTCCCCACAAGACATGGTGTGACTGAGCTAAGCTGTCACCCAGTGGCAGTGATGGCTTCTCCATGCAGGTCACCCATACGAGGTGGTACCCCACTGGGTGGTGGGTAAAGCAACCAAGGTGACACCCGGCAGCTGTGAGGGCCTCATCACGTGGGTGATCTGTGCATGGTGGCTCCCCACCAGGCATTGTGTGCTCAGGCAGAGGAGACATCTGGCAGCCATGACAGCTTCACCATGCAGTTGACCTTTGCCAGGTGGCAACCTGCGGGGTGGGATGTGACCATGCAGACGTGACACCCAGTGGTGTGACCACCTTGCCATGCAGGTCCTATGTCGAGGTGACATTCTTCTGGTCAGGGAGTGACGGGGCTGGAAATTGGTGGCCGTGAGTGCTGCACCATGTGGGAGGCACATGCTAGGTGACATCCCAATGGGCAAGGTGTACCCAGGCCGAGGTGACACTCAGTGGCTGTGATGGCCTCACAACACAGGTGACCCATGCGATTTGGTATCCTGCATGGTGTGGTGTGACTGGGTTGACATGACACAGCGACCACATTGGACTTGCAATGTGGGTGGCATGCATGAGGTTAGCCCTGCCAGGTAGGGTGTGATCGGGCTGAGGTGACACCCGGCAGCCATGATGGGCTTGCCACATGGATGGCACACAAGAGATGACACCCCACTGGGCATGGTGTCATGGGGATGAGGTAAAACACTATGGCTGTTACTGCCTCACCATGGGGGTAGCACATGTGTTGTCGCACCCCACCCGGCCTAGAGTGATGGGGCCAAAGGGAAACATGGTGACTGAGATGACTTGCCATGTGGGTGGCTAGAATGAGGTGGCACCCAGCTGTGCATGGCGTGGACGGGCCAAGATGACACCCGACAGCTGTGACAGCCTCGCCACGCTGGTTACCCCTGTGTGGTGGCATCCCACTGGGTGGTGTATGACTTGGCCAAGGTGACAACCAGCAGCCATGAAGGCCTCACTACATGGGTGCCATTCGTGAGTTGAAACCCCACTGGGTGGGGTGTGCCCAGGCCTAGGTGAAACATGGCTGCCGTGAGGGCCTCAACACACTGGTGACCCGCATGAGGTGGTATCCTGCTGGGTGGGGTGTGCCCATGCCCAGGTGTCACCTGGCTGCTGTGATTGCCCTGCAAGGTGGGTTACCAGTGCTGGGTGGGGTGCACCCAGGTTGAGGTGACACATGGTTGGTGTGACAGATGAGCAATATGGGTGGCATGTGTAAGGTGACACTCCACTGGGTGGGTGTGACCAGGCTGAGGTGACACCTTGTGGCTGTGACGGCCTTGCCATGTGGGTGGCATGTACGAGGTAGCACCCCACCAGGTAGGGAGTGATGGGGCCGAGGTTCCAGCAGGCCACTGTAATGTCCTCAACATGTGGGTGACCAATGAGATGTAGCATCCCACCAGGTGGGGTGTGCCCAGGCCTAGGTGACACCTGGCAGCCATGATGGCCTCACATTTCAGGTGACTCGTGCAAAGTGGCATTGCACACGGCGAGGTGCACCTGGGTTGAGGTGACACCTGATGACAGTGATGGACTCACAACACGGGTGGCTTGCATGAGGTGACACACTGGAGGACAGAGTGTGATTGAGCTAAGGTGACACCTGGTGGCTGTGGTGTCCTCATCACATGGGTGGCATGCAAGAGATGACACCCCACCAGGTGTGGTGTCATGGGGATGAGGTGACAGTTAGTGGCTGTGACTGCATTGTCATGTGGGTGGCACATGTGAGGTAGCACCCCATCAGGTAGGGAGAGTTGGGGCCGAGGTGACACATGGTGTCTGTGACGGCCACACCACATGGGTGACCTGCATGAGGTGGCATTCCACCATGAGGCGTGTGTCTGGGCCATTTTGACACTCAGTGGCTGTGATGTCTTCACCACCCGGGTGGCTCATGCAAGGTTTCACCCTGCCAGGTGGTGTGTTATGGGGCTGAGGTGACACACCATGGTCATGATGACCTTGCCATGCTGGTGACATATGTCAGGTGGTACCTGACCTGGTGGGGTTTGACAGGACTGATGTGACACCTGGCGGCCATGATGGGTTTGCCTCACAGGTGACCCGTGTGAGGTGGCACCCTGATGGGTGGAGTACAATGGGGCTGAGGTGACACCTGGTGGTTGTTACGGCCTTGCCATGCGGGTGGCCTGTACGAGGTAGCACCCCACCAGGTAGGGAGTGATGGGGCCGAGGTTCCACCAGGCCACAGTAGTGTGCTCAACATGCGGGTGACCAATGAGATGGAGCATCCCACCAGGTGGGGTGTGCCCAGGCCTAGGTGACACCTGGCAGTGTGTTGGCCTCACCACATGGGTGACCCTGGCAGGCTGGAACCCCACTGGGCAGGTGTTTCTGGGCCAAGGTCAAACACAGGTTCTGTGATGGCCTCACCACATGGGTGGCACCCCACTGGGTTGCGTGTGCCCAGGCCAAGGTGACACTCAGGGGCCATGACAGCCTTACCACGTGGATGACCAGTGTGATGTGGCCACCTGTTGGGCAGCACATGACTGTGCCAAAGTGACACCTGGTGGATGTGATGGCCTCACCATGCAGGTGACCTGTACAAGGCCTCACCACATGGGTGGCATGCATGAGGTTGCTCTCCACTGGGCAGAGTGACCCAAGGCCGAGGTGACACCTGGTGGCCATGGTGGCCTCACCATGCAGATGGCACATGTGGAGTGGCATCCCTCAGGGTGGGATTTGCCCAGGCCAAGGTCAAACCCCACTTCCATTATGGCCTCAATACGTGGGTGACCCACATGAGGTTGCACCCAGCTGGGCGGGTTGTGCCAGTTCTGAGGTGAAACCCAGTGGGCATGAAGGCCTAGCCACACGGGAGACCCACACATGGTGGCACACAGCCAGGCAGTGTGTAACTGGGCCAAGGTGACACCCAGTGACCATTACGGCCTTGCCTCATGGGTGATATGTGTGAAGTGGCACTCTGTGGGGCAGGGTGTTACCAGGCCTAAGTGACACCCTGGCCATGAGGGTCTTGCCATGTGCATCACCTGCATGATGTGGCTCCCCACTGGGCAGGTTGTGAAGTAGCCGAGGTGAAACTCGGCCTCCTGACCTCATCGCCATGCTGGTGGCATGTGCGAAGTGTCACCGTGATGGGTGGGGAGTGCCCAGGTCTAGGTGACACCCAGCTGCCATGCAGGCCTCATCAGGCAGATGCACCACAGTATGTGGCACTCCTCCAGTTGGTGTGTGCCCTGGCGAAAGTGAATCCCAGCATTCATGAGGGCATCAACATGTGGGTGACCCATGCGAGGTGGCAGCCCCCAGGTGATGTGTGACTGGGCTGAGGTGAAACCCAATGGAATGTCAGCCTCACCACATAGGTGACCCTGGTGTGGTGGCATCCCACCAGGCGGCATGTGCCCTGGCCAAGGTCAAACACAGCTTCTGTGATGGCCTTGCCACTCGGGTGACAGGTGCAAAGTGGCTCCCCATCAGGTGGCATGTGCCTGGTCTGAGGTGACAGCCAGCAGCTATGATGTACTTGCCACATGGGTTACCTATGTGAGGTGGCACCCCACTGGGTGGATATGCCCAGGTGGATGTGACACCTGGCAGCCCTGATGGCCTCAGCACGTGGGTGACTGATGTGAGGTGGCACCCTGCTAGGTGGGGTGTGATGGATCTGAGGTGACATCTGGCAGCCATAATGGCCTTGCAACATGGGTGGCACATGCAAAGTGGCACACCGCAGGTGGGATGTGAGGGGGTCTAGGTGACACCCGGTGGCTTTGACGGTGCAGCTATGTGTGTGACAAGGGCAAGGGTGCACCCATCTGGGTGGGGTGTTACTGGACCAAGGTTACACCTTGTGACCATAATGGCCTCAGCACTTGGGTGGTATGCATGATGTGGCACCCTGCCAGCAGGGTGTGATGGGGCCAATCGACACCCCATGATTGTGACAGCCTCTCAACACGGATGACCCATGTGAGGTGGCTTGTTGCCGGGCAGGGTGTGACTGAGCTGAGGTGACATCTGGCAGCCATTACAGCCTCACCACATGGCTGACACATGCGCGGTGGCACCCTGTTTGGCTGGATGTGCCTGGGCCTAGGTGACAGCCTGTTGCTGTGAGGGCAATGCCACAAGTGTGACCCTTGTGAGATGGCACTCTGGTGGGTGGGGTTTGCATGGGCCTAGGGGCCACCTGGTGGCCGAGAGGGCCTAGCAACCCAGGTTACCCTCACGAGATGGCACCCTGCCTGATGGGGTGTGCCCAATTCAAGGTGTTACCTGATTGTCATGACAGCATCACCACATGCATGGCATGCACAAGGTGGTACACTGTTGGGCTGTGTTTTATAATTCTAGGTGACACCCCGTGGCCTTCATGGCCTTGCCATGTGGGTGGCATGCACGAAGTGGCTCCTGGCCGGCCATGGTGTCCCTGGGCTGAGGTGAGACCTGGCAACACTGATGGCCTCACCACATGGCTTACACATGTAAGGTGGCACCCCACAGGGTGGATGTGCCTGGGCTGAGGTGAGGCCTGATATCCCTGATGGCCTCACCACGTGGGTGAATCACATGAGTTGACACCCCACCAGGCAGGGTGTGATGGGGCTGAAGTGACACCCAGCAGCCATAATGGCCTTGCAATGTGGGTGGAACCAGCAAAGTGCCACCACTCTGGGCAGGGTGTAAGGGTGCCAAGGAGACACATGGTGCTGTGATGGCCCAGCACCATGGGTAGCAAGTGCAAGGTTGCACCCCACCAGGTGGGGTGTTACAGGGCTGAGGTGGCACCTGGTGGCTGTGATGGCCTCACCACTTGGGTGGCACACACATGGTAGCACCCTGAAAGGCAAGGTGCGATGGGGCCAATGGACACCCTGTGGCTGTGACAGCCTCGCAACCCTGGTGACCTATACTAGGTGTCTTCCTGCTGGGCAGGTTGTGACCAAGCTGAGGTGACACCCGGCAGCAAGATGGCCTTGCCACATGGGTGACCTGCAAGAGGTGGCACCATGCTGTGTGGGTTGTGACCAGGCCAAGGGGACACCTGGCGGCCATGACAGCCTCGCCACAATCGTAGCAAGTGTGAGATTGCACCCTGCAGGCTGCAGTGTGAGCAGGCCAAAGTGATCCACAGCAGCTGTGAGAGCCACATCACATGGGTGACCCTTGCAAACTGGCACCCCGTTAGGTGGTGTGTGACTGGTCCAAGGTGATGCCCAGTGGCCATGAGGACCCCACCACATGGGTGACCCACATGAGCTGGCACCCTGCCTGGCAGGGTGTAACCAGGCCAAGGTGACATCTGGTGGCATAGAGGTGCTCACAACGTGAGTAACCATGCAAGGTGGCATCTCACATGGTGGGGTATGCCCGGGTTGAGGTGACACACTTTGACCGAGACAGACTTGCAGCACAGGTGGCATGCACCAGGTGACACGCCACTGTGCAGTGTGTGATCGGGCTGAGGTGACACCTGGTGGCTGTGATGGTCTCGTCCTGAGGGAAGCACATGCTAGTTGACACCCTGGCAGGTGGGTATTGACCAGGAAGAGGTGACACCCAGTGGCCGTGATGGCCTCACTACATGGGGGACACACAAGAGATGACATGGTGCCAGGTGTGGTGTCACAGGGACAAGGTGGCACCTAGTGGTGTGATTGCCTAGCTATGCAGGTGGCACATCAAGGTGGCACCTGGCAGGGCGGGGAATGATGGGGCTGAAGTGACACCCAGTGGCCATGATGGCCTAGCCATGTGAGTAGCATGCACTATGTAGCACCCCATCAGGCAGTGTCTGAGTGGGCTTAGGTGACACCTCGTGGCCTTGGTAGCCTCACCATGCTGGTGACATGGGTGAGGTAGCACCTTGCCTGGAGGGGTGTGACATGGCTGAGATGACACGTGGTGGTCATGATCCCTTGCCTCTTAGGTGGCTCCAGCGTGGTGGCAACCTGCTGTGAAAGCTATGAAGGGGTCAAGTTGACATCCCATGGCTATGACAGCCTCACCACATGGGTGACCCAAGTGAGGTGGCTCCCCACAAGACATGGTGTGACTGAGCTAAGCTGTCACCCAGTGGCAGTGATGGCTTCTCCATGCAGGTCACCCATACGAGGTGGTACCCCACTGGGTGGTGGGTAAAGCAACCAAGGTGACACCCGGCAGCTGTGAGGGCCTCATCACGTGGGTGATCTGTGCATGGTGGCTCCCCACCAGGCATTGTGTGCTCAGGCAGAGGAGACATCTGGCAGCCATGACAGCTTCACCATGCAGTTGACCTTTGCCAGGTGGCAACCTGCGGGGTGGGATGTGACCATGCAGACGTGACACCCAGTGGTGTGACCACCTTGCCATGCAGGTCCTATGTCGAGGTGACATTCTTCTGGTCAGGGAGTGACGGGGCTGGAAATTGGTGGCCGTGAGTGCTGCACCATGTGGGAGGCACATGCTAGGTGACATCCCAATGGGCAAGGTGTACCCAGGCCGAGGTGACACTCAGTGGCTGTGATGGCCTCACAACACAGGTGACCCATGCGATTTGGTATCCTGCATGGTGTGGTGTGACTGGGTTGACATGACACAGCGACCACATTGGACTTGCAATGTGGGTGGCATGCATGAGGTTAGCCCTGCCAGGTAGGGTGTGATCGGGCTGAGGTGACACCCGGCAGCCATGATGGGCTTGCCACATGGATGGCACACAAGAGATGACACCCCACTGGGCATGGTGTCATGGGGATGAGGTAAAACACTATGGCTGTTACTGCCTCACCATGGGGGTAGCACATGTGTTGTCGCACCCCACCCGGCCTAGAGTGATGGGGCCAAAGGGAAACATGGTGACTGAGATGACTTGCCACGTGGGTGGCTAGAATGAGGTGGCACCCAGCTGTGCATGGCGTGGACGGGCCAAGATGACACCCGACAGCTGTGACAGCCTCGCCACGCTGGTTACCCCTGTGTGGTGGCATCCCACTGGGTGGTGTATGACTTGGCCAAGGTGACAACCAGCAGCCATGAAGGCCTCACTACATGGGTGCCATTCGTGAGTTGAAACCCCACTGGGTGGGGTGTGCCCAGGCCTAGGTGAAACATGGCTGCCGTGAGGGCCTCAACACACTGGTGACCCGCATGAGGTGGTATCCTGCTGGGTGGGGTGTGCCCATGCCCAGGTGCCACCTGGCTGCTGTGATTGCCCTGCAAGGTGGGTTACCAGTGCTGGGTGGGGTGCACCCAGGTTGAGGTGACACATGGTTGGTGTGACAGATGAGCAATATGGGTGGCATGTGTAAGGTGACACTCCACTGGGGTGGGTGTGACCAGGCTGAGGTGACACCTTGTGGCTGTGACGGCCTTGCCATGTGGGTGGCATGTACGAGGTAGCACCCCACCAGGTAGGGAGTGATGGGGCCGAGGTTCCAGCAGGCCACTGTAATGTCCTCAACATGCGGGTGACCAATGAGATGTAGCATCCCACCAGGTGGGGTGTGCCCAGGCCTAGGTGACACCTGGCAGCCATGATGGCCTCACATTTCAGGTGACTCGTGCAAAGTGGCATTGCACACGGTGAGGTGCACCTGGGTTGAGGTGACACCTGATGACAGTGATGGACTCACAACACGGGTGGCTTGCATGAGGTGACACACTGGAGGACAGAGTGTGATTGAGCTAAGGTGACACCTGGTGGCTTGTGGTGTCCTAATCACATGGGTGGCATGCAAGAGATTGACACCCCACCAGGTGTGGTGTCATGGGATGAGGTGACAGCTAGTGGCTGTGACTGCATTGTCATGTGGGTGGCAACATGTGAGGTAGCACCCCATCAGGTAGGGAGAGTTGGGGCCGAGGTGACACATGGTGGCTGTGACGGCCACACCACATGGGTGACCTGCATGAGGTGGCATTCCACCATGAGGTGTGTGTCTGGGCCATTTTGACACTCAGTGGCTGTGATGTCTTCACCACCCGGGTGGCTCATGCAAGGTTTCACCCTGCCAGGTGGTGTGTTATGGGGCTGAGGTGACACACCATGGTCATGATGACCTTGCCATGCTGGTGACATATGTCAGGTGGTACCTGACCTGGTGGGGTTTGACAGGACTGATGTGACACCTGGCGGCCATGATGGGTTTGCCTCACAGGTGACCCGTGTGAGGTGGCACCCTGGATGGGTGGAGTACAATGGGGCTGAGGTGACACCTGGTGGTTGTTACGGCCTTGCCATGCGGGTGGCCTGTACGAGGTAGCACCCCACCAGGTAGGGAGTGATGGGGCCGAGGTTCCACCAGGCCACAGTAGTGTGCTCAACATGCGGGTGACAATGAGATGGAGCATCCCACCAGGTGGGGTGTGCCCAGGCCTAGGTGACACCTGGCAGTGTGTTGGCCTCACCACATGGGTGACCCTGGCAGGCTGGAACCCCCTGGGCAGGTGTTTCTGGGCCAAGGTCAAACACAGGTTCTGTGATGGCCTCACCACATGGGTGGCACCCCACTGGGTTGCGTGTGCCCAGGCCAAGGTGACACACAGGGGCCATGACAGCCTTACCACGTGGATGGACCAGTGTGATGTGGCCACCTGTTGGGCAGCACATGACTGTGCCCAAAGTGACACCTGGTGGATGTGATGGCCTCACCATGCAGGTGACCTGTACAAGGCCTCACCACATGGGTGGCCATGCATGAGGTTGCTCTCCACTGTGCAGAGTGACCCAAGGCCGAGGTGACACCTGGTGGCCATGGTGGCCTCACCATGCAGATGGCACATGTGGAGTGGCATCCCTCAGGGTGGGATTTGCCCAGGCCAAGGTCAAACCCCACTTCCATTATGGCCTCAATACGTGGGTGACCCACATGAGGTTGCACCCAGCTGGGCGGGTTGTGCCAGTTCTGAGGTGAAACCCAGTGGGCATGAAGGCCTAGCCACACGGGAGACCCACACATGGTGGCACACAGCCAGGCAGTGTGTAACTGGGCCAAGGTGACACCCAGTGACCATTACGGCCTTGCCTCATGGGTGATATGTGTGAAGTGGCACTCTGTGGGGCAGGGTGTTACCAGGCCTAAGTGACACCCTGGCCATGAGGGTCTTGCCATGTGCATCACCTGCATGATGTGGCTCCCCACTGGGCAGGTTGTGAAGTAGCCGAGGTGAAACTCGGCCTCCTGACCTCATCGCCATGCTGGTGGCATGTGCGAAGTGTCACCGTGATGGGTGGGGAGTGCCCAGGTCTAGGTGACACCCAGCTGCCATGCAGGCCTCATCAGGCAGATGCACCACAGTATGTGGCACTCCTCCAGTTGGTGTGTGCCCTGGCGAAAGTGAATCCCAGCATTCATGAGGGCATCAACATGTGGGTGACCCATGCGAGGTGGCAGCCCCCAGGTGATGTGTGACTGGGCTGAGGTGAAACCCAATGGAATGTCAGCCTCACCACATAGGTGACCCTGGTGTGGTGGCATCCCACCAGGCGGCATGTGCCCTGGCCAAGGTCAAACACAGCTTCTGTGATGGCCTTGCCACTCGGGTGACAGGTGCAAAGTGGCTCCCCATCAGGTGGCATGTGCCTGGTCTGAGGTGACAGCCAGCAGCTATGATGTACTTGCCACATGGGTTACCTATGTGAGGTGGCACCCCACTGGGTGGATATGCCCAGGTGGATGTGACACCTGGCAGCCCTGATGGCCTCAGCACGTGGGTGACTGATGTGAGGTGGCACCCTGCTAGGTGGGGTGTGATGGATCTGAGGTGACATCTGGCAGCCATAATGGCCTTGCAACATGGGTGGCACATGCAAAGTGGCACACCGCAGGTGGGATGTGAGGGGGTCTAGGTGACCCCCGGTGGCTTTGACGGTGCAGCTATGTGTGTGACAAGGGCAAGGGTGCACCCATCTGGGTGGGGTGTTACTGGACCAAGGTTACACCTTGTGACCATAATGGCCTCAGCACTTGGGTGGTATGCATGATGTGGCACCCTGCCAGCAGGGTGTGATGGGGCCAATCGACACCCCATGATTGTGACAGCCTCTCAACACGGATGACCCATGTGAGGTGGCTTGTTGCCGGGCAGGGTGTGACTGAGCTGAGGTGACATCTGGCAGCCATTACAGCCTCACCACATGGCTGACACATGCGCGGTGGCACCCTGTTTGGCTGGATGTGCCTGGGCCTAGGTGACAGCCTGTTGCTGTGAGGGCAATGCCACAAGTGTGACCCTTGTGAGATGGCACTCTGGTGGGTGGGGTTTGCATGGGCCTAGGGGCCACCTGGTGGCCGAGAGGGCCTAGCAACCCAGGTTACCCTCACGAGATGGCACCCTGCCTGATGGGGTGTGCCCAATTCAAGGTGTTACCTGATTGTCATGACAGCATCACCACATGCATGGCATGCACAAGGTGGTACACTGTTGGGCTGTGTTTTATAATTCTAGGTGACACCCCGTGGCCTTCATGGCCTTGCCATGTGGGTGGCATGCACGAAGTGGCTCCTGGCCGGCCATGGTGTCCCTGGGCTGAGGTGAGACCTGGCAACACTGACGGCCTCACCACATGGCTTACACATGTAAGGTGGCACCCCACAGGGTGGATGTGCCTGGGCTGAGGTGAGGCCTGATATCCCTGATGGCCTCACCACGTGGGTGAATCACATGAGTTGACACCCCACCAGGCAGGGTGTGATGGGGCTGAAGTGACACCCAGCAGCCATAATGGCCTTGCAATGTGGGTGGAACCAGCAAAGTGCCACCACTCTGGGCAGGGTGTAAGGGTGCCAAGGAGACACATGGTGCTGTGATGGCCCAGCACCATGGGTGGCAAGTGCAAGGTTGCACCCCACCAGGTGGGGTGTTACAGGGCTGAGGTGGCACCTGGTGGCTGTGATGGCCTCACCACTTGGGTGGCACACACATGGTAGCACCCTGAAAGGCAAGGTGCGATGGGGCCAATGGACACCCTGTGGCTGTGACAGCCTCGCAACCCTGGTGACCTATACTAGGTGTCTTCCTGCTGGGCAGGTTGTGACCAAGCTGAGGTGACACCCGGCAGCAAGATGGCCTTGCCACATGGGTGACCTGCAAGAGGTGGCACCATGCTGTGTGGGTTGTGACCAGGCCAAGGGGACACCTGGCGGCCATGACAGCCTCGCCACAATCATAGCAAGTGTGAGATTGCACCCTGCAGGCTGCAGTGTGAGCAGGCCAAAGTGATCCACAGCAGCTGTGAGAGCCACATCACATGGGTGACCCTTGCAAACTGGCACCCCGTTAGGTGGTGTGTGACTGGTCCAAGGTGATGCCCAGTGGCCATGAGGACCTCACCACATGGGTGACCCACATGAGCTGGCACCCTGCCTGGCAGGGTGTAACCAGGCCAAGGTGACATCTGGTGGCATAGAGGTGCTCACAACGTGAGTAACCATGCGAGGTGGCATCTCACATGGTGGGGTATGCCCGGGTTGAGGTGACACACTTTGACCGAGACAGACTTGCAGCACAGGTGGCATGCACCAGGTGACACCCCACTGTGCAGTGTGTGATCGGGCTGAGGTGACACCTGGTGGCTGTGATGGTCTCGTCCTGAGGGAAGCACATGCTAGTTGACACCCTGGCAGGTGGGTATTGACCAGGAAGAGGTGACACCCAGTGGCCGTGATGGCCTCACTACATGGGGGACACACAAGAGATGACATGGTGCCAGGTGTGGTGTCACAGGGACAAGGTGGCACCTAGTGGTGTGATTGCCTAGCTATGCAGGTGGCACATCAAGGTGGCACCTGGCAGGGCGGGGAATGATGGGGCTGAAGTGACACCCAGTGGCCATGATGGCCTAGCCATGTGAGTAGCATGCACTATGTAGCACCCCATCAGGCAGTGTCTGAGTGGGCTTAGGTGACACCTCGTGGCCTTGGTAGCCTCACCATGCTGGTGACATGGGTGAGGTAGCACCTTGCCTGGAGGGGTGTGACATGGCTGAGATGACACGTGGTGGTCATGATCCCTTGCCTCTTAGGTGGCTCCAGCGTGGTGGCAACCTGCTGTGAAAGCTATGAAGGGGTCAAGTTGACATCCCATGGCTATGACAGCCTCACCACATGGGTGACCCAAGTGAGGTGGCTCCCCACAAGACATGGTGTGACTGAGCTAAGCTGTCACCCAGTGGCAGTGATGGCTTCTCCATGCAGGTCACCCATACGAGGTGGTACCCCACTGGGTGGTGGGTAAAGCAACCAAGGTGACACCCGGCAGCTGTGAGGGCCTCATCACGTGGGTGATCTGTGCATGGTGGCTCCCCACCAGGCATTGTGTGCTCAGGCAGAGGAGACATCTGGCAGCCATGACAGCTTCACCATGCAGTTGACCTTTGCCAGGTGGCAACCTGCGGGGTGGGATGTGACCATGCAGACGTGACACCCAGTGGTGTGACCACCTTGCCATGCAGGTCCTATGTCGAGGTGACATTCTTCTGGTCAGGGAGTGACGGGGCTGGAAATTGGTGGCCGTGAGTGCTGCACCATGTGGGAGGCACATGCTAGGTGACATCCCAATGGGCAAGGTGTACCCAGGCCGAGGTGACACTCAGTGGCTGTGATGGCCTCACAACACAGGTGACCCATGCGATTTGGTATCCTGCATGGTGTGGTGTGACTGGGTTGACATGACACAGCGACCACATTGGACTTGCAATGTGGGTGGCATGCATGAGGTTAGCCCTGCCAGGTAGGGTGTGATCGGGCTGAGGTGACACCCGGCAGCCATGATGGGCTTGCCACATGGATGGCACACAAGAGATGACACCCCACTGGGCATGGTGTCATGGGGATGAGGTAAAACACTATGGCTGTTACTGCCTCACCATGGGGGTAGCACATGTGTTGTCGCACCCCACCCGGCCTAGAGTGATGGGGCCAAAGTGAAACATGGTGACTGAGATGACTTGCCACGTGGGTGGCTAGAATGAGGTGGCACCCAGCTGTGCATGGCGTGGACGGGCCAAGATGACACCCGACAGCTGTGACAGCCTCGCCACGCTGGTTACCCCTGTGTGGTGGCATCCCACTGGGTGGTGTATGACTTGGCCAAGGTGACAACCAGCAGCCATGAAGGCCTCACTACATGGGTGCCATTCGTGAGTTGAAACCCCACTGGGTGGGGTGTGCCCAGGCCTAGGTGAAACATGGCTGCCGTGAGGGCCTCAACACACTGGTGACCCGCATGAGGTGGTATCCTGCTGGGTGGGGTGTGCCCATGCCCAGGTGTCACCTGGCTGCTGTGATTGCCCTGCAAGGTGGGTTACCAGTGCTGGGTGGGGTGCACCCAGGTTGAGGTGACACATGGTTGGTGTGACAGATGAGCAATATGGGTGGCATGTGTAAGGTGACACTCCACTGGGGTGGGTGTGACCAGGCTGAGGTGACACCTTGTGGCTGTGACGGCCTTGCCATGTGGGTGGCATGTACGAGGTAGCACCCCACCAGGTAGGGAGTGATGGGGCCGGGGTTCCAGCAGGCCACTGTAATGTCCTCAACATGCGGGTGACCAATGAGATGTAGCATCCCACCAGGTGGGGTGTGCCCAGGCCTAGGTGACACCTGGCAGCCATGATGGCCTCACATTTCAGGTGACTCGTGCAAAGTGGCATTGCACACGGCGAGGTGCACCTGGGTTGAGGTGACACCTGATGACAGTGATGGACTCACAACACGGGTGGCTTGCATGAGGTGACACACTGGAGGACAGAGTGTGATTGAGCTAAGGTGACACCTGGTGGCTGTGGTGTCCTCATCACATGGGTGGCATGCAAGAGATGACACCCCACCAGGTGTGGTGTCATGGGGATGAGGTGACAGCTAGTGGCTGTGACTGCATTGTCATGTGGGTGGCACATGTGAGGTAGCACCCCATCAGGTAGGGAGAGTTGGGGCCGAGGTGACACATGGTGTCTGTGACGGCCACACCACATGGGTGACCTGCATGAGGTGGCATTCCACCATGAGGTGTGTGTCTGGGCCATTTTGACACTCAGTGGCTGTGATGTCTTCACCACCCGGGTGGCTCATGCAAGGTTTCACCCTGCCAGGTGGTGTGTTATGGGGCTGAGGTGACACACCATGGTCATGATGACCTTGCCATGCTGGTGACATATGTCAGGTGGTACCTGACCTGGTGGGGTTTGACAGGACTGATGTGACACCTGGCGGCCATGATGGGTTTGCCTCACAGGTGACCCGTGTGAGGTGGCACCCTGATGGGTGGAGTACAATGGGGCTGAGGTGACACCTGGTGGTTGTTACGGCCTTGCCATGCGGGTGGCCTGTACGAGGTAGCACCCCACCAGGTAGGGAGTGATGGGGCAGAGGTTCCACCAGGCCACAGTAGTGTGCTCAACATGCGGGTGACCAATGAGATGGAGCATCCCACCAGGTGGGGTGTGCCCAGGCCTAGGTGACACCTGGCAGTGTGTTGGCCTCACCACATGGGTGACCCTGGCAGGCTGGAACCCCACTGGGCAGGTGTTTCTGGGCCAAGGTCAAACACAGGTTCTGTGATGGCCTCACCACATGGGTGGCACCCCACTGGGTTGCGTGTGCCCAGGCCAAGGTGACACTCAGGGGCCATGACAGCCTTACCACGTGGATGACCAGTGTGATGTGGCCACCTGTTGGGCAGCACATGACTGTGCCAAAGTGACACCTGGTGGATGTGATGGCCTCACCATGCAGGTGACCTGTACAAGGCCTCACCGCATGGGTGGCATGCATGAGGTTGCTCTCCACTGGGCAGAGTGACCCAAGGCCGAGGTGACACCTGGTGGCCATGGTGGCCTCACCATGCAGATGGCACATGTGGAGTGGCATCCCTCAGGGTGGGATTTGCCCAGGCCAAGGTCAAACCCCACTTCCATTATGGCCTCAATACGTGGGTGACCCACATGAGGTTGCACCCAGCTGGGCGGGTTGTGCCAGTTCTGAGGTGAAACCCAGTGGGCATGAAGGCCTAGCCACACGGGAGACCCACACATGGTGGCACACAGCCAGGCAGTGTGTAACTGGGCCAAGGTGACACCCAGTGACCATTACGGCCTTGCCTCATGGGTGATATGTGTGAAGTGGCACTCTGTGGGGCAGGGTGTTACCAGGCCTAAGTGACACCCTGGCCATGAGGGTCTTGCCATGTGCATCACCTGCATGATGTGGCTCCCCACTGGGCAGGTTGTGAAGTAGCCGAGGTGAAACTCGGCCTCCTGACCTCATCGCCATGCTGGTGGCATGTGCGAAGTGTCACCGTGATGGGTGGGGAGTGCCCAGGTCTAGGTGACACCCAGCTGCCATGCAGGCCTCATCAGGCAGATGCACCACAGTATGTGGCACTCCTCCAGTTGGTGTGTGCCCTGGCGAAAGTGAATCCCAGCATTCATGAGGGCATCAACATGTGGGTGACCCATGCGAGGTGGCAGCCCCCAGGTGATGTGTGACTGGGCTGAGGTGAAACCCAATGGAATGTCAGCCTCACCACATAGGTGACCCTGGTGTGGTGGCATCCCACCAGGCGGCATGTGCCCTGGCCAAGGTCAAACACAGCTTCTGTGATGGCCTTGCCACTCGGGTGACAGGTGCAAAGTGGCTCCCCATCAGGTGGCATGTGCCTGGTCTGAGGTGACAGCCAGCAGCTATGATGTACTTGCCACATGGGTTACCTATGTGAGGTGGCACCCCACTGGGTGGATATGCCCAGGTGGATGTGACACCTGGCAGCCCTGATGGCCTCAGCACGTGGGTGACTGATGTGAGGTGGCACCCTGCTAGGTGGGGTGTGATGGATCTGAGGTGACATCTGGCAGCCATAATGGCCTTGCAACATGGGTGGCACATGCAAAGTGGCACACCGCAGGTGGGATGTGAGGGGGTCTAGGTGACCCCCGGTGGCTTTGACGGTGCAGCTATGTGTGTGACAAGGGCAAGGGTGCACCCATCTGGGTGGGGTGTTACTGGACCAAGGTTACACCTTGTGACCATAATGGCCTCAGCACTTGGGTGGTATGCATGATGTGGCACCCTGCCAGCAGGGTGTGATGGGGCCAATCGACACCCCATGATTGTGACAGCCTCTCAACACGGATGACCCATGTGAGGTGGCTTGTTGCCGGGCAGGGTGTGACTGAGCTGAGGTGACATCTGGCAGCCATTACAGCCTCACCACATGGCTGACACATGCGCGGTGGCACCCTGTTTGGCTGGATGTGCCTGGGCCTAGGTGACAGCCTGTTGCTGTGAGGGCAATGCCACAAGTGTGACCCTTGTGAGATGGCACTCTGGTGGGTGGGGTTTGCATGGGCCTAGGGGCCACCTGGTGGCCGAGAGGGCCTAGCAACCCAGGTTACCCTCACGAGATGGCACCCTGCCTGATGGGGTGTGCCCAATTCAAGGTGTTACCTGATTGTCATGACAGCATCACCACATGCATGGCATGCACAAGGTGGTACACTGTTGGGCTGTGTTTTATAATTCTAGGTGACACCCCGTGGCCTTCATGGCCTTGCCATGTGGGTGGCATGCACGAAGTGGCTCCTGGCCGGCCATGGTGTCCCTGGGCTGAGGTGAGACCTGGCAACACTGACGGCCTCACCACATGGCTTACACATGTAAGGTGGCACCCCACAGGGTGGATGTGCCTGGGCTGAGGTGAGGCCTGATATCCCTGATGGCCTCACCACGTGGGTGAATCACATGAGTTGACACCCCACCAGGCAGGGTGTGATGGGGCTGAAGTGACACCCAGCAGCCATAATGGCCTTGCAATGTGGGTGGAACCAGCAAAGTGCCACCACTCTGGGCAGGGTGTAAGGGTGCCAAGGAGACACATGGTGCTGTGATGGCCCAGCACCATGGGTGGCAAGTGCAAGGTTGCACCCCACCAGGTGGGGTGTTACAGGGCTGAGGTGGCACCTGGTGGCTGTGATGGCCTCACCACTTGGGTGGCACACACATGGTAGCACCCTGAAAGGCAAGGTGCGATGGGGCCAATGGACACCCTGTGGCTGTGACAGCCTCGCAACCCTGGTGACCTATACTAGGTGTCTTCCTGCTGGGCAGGTTGTGACCAAGCTGAGGTGACACCCGGCAGCAAGATGGCCTTGCCACATGGGTGACCTGCAAGAGGTGGCACCATGCTGTGTGGGTTGTGACCAGGCCAAGGGGACACCTGGCGGCCATGACAGCCTCGCCACAATCGTAGCAAGTGTGAGATTGCACCCTGCAGGCTGCAGTGTGAGCAGGCCAAAGTGATCCACAGCAGCTGTGAGAGCCACATCACATGGGTGACCCTTGCAAACTGGCACCCCGTTAGGTGGTGTGTGACTGGTCCAAGGTGATGCCCAGTGGCCATGAGGACCTCACCACATGGGTGACCCACATGAGCTGGCACCCTGCCTGGCAGGGTGTAACCAGGCCAAGGTGACATCTGGTGGCATAGAGGTGCTCACAACGTGAGTAACCATGCAAGGTGGCATCTCACATGGTGGGGTATGCCCGGGTTGAGGTGACACACTTTGACCGAGACAGACTTGCAGCACAGGTGGCATGCACAAGGTGACACCCCACTGTGCAGTGTGTGATCAGGCTGAGGTGACACCTGGTGGCTGTGATGGTCTCGTCCTGAGGGAAGCACATGCTAGTTGACACCCTGGCAGGTGGGTATTGACCAGGAAGAGGTGACACCCAGTGGCCGTGATGGCCTCACTACATGGGGGACACACAAGAGATGACATGGTGCCAGGTGTGGTGTCACAGGGACAAGGTGGCACCTAGTGGTGTGATTGCCTAGCTATGCAGGTGGCACATCAAGGTGGCACCTGGCAGGGCGGGGAATGATGGGGCTGAAGTGACACCCAGTGGCCATGATGGCCTAGCCATGTGAGTAGCATGCACTATGTAGCACCCCATCAGGCAGTGTCTGAGTGGGCTTAGGTGACACCTCGTGGCCTTGGTAGCCTCACCATGCTGGTGACATGGGTGAGGTAGCACCTTGCCTGGAGGGGTGTGACATGGCTGAGATGACACGTGGTGGTCATGATCCCTTGCCTCTTAGGTGGCTCCAGCGTGGTGGCAACCTGCTGTGAAAGCTATGAAGGGGTCAAGTTGACATCCCATGGCTATGACAGCCTCACCACATGGGTGACCCAAGTGAGGTGGCTCCCCACAAGACATGGTGTGACTGAGCTAAGCTGTCACCCAGTGGCAGTGATGGCTTCTCCATGCAGGTCACCCATACGAGGTGGTACCCCACTGGGTGGTGGGTAAAGCAACCAAGGTGACACCCGGCAGCTGTGAGGGCCTCATCACGTGGGTGATCTGTGCATGGTGGCTCCCCACCAGGCATTGTGTGCTCAGGCAGAGGAGACATCTGGCAGCCATGACAGCTTCACCATGCAGTTGACCTTTGCCAGGTGGCAACCTGCGGGGTGGGATGTGACCATGCAGACGTGACATCCAGTGGTGTGACCACCTTGCCATGCAGGTCCTATGTCGAGGTGACATTCTTCTGGTCAGGGAGTGACGGGGCTGGAAATTGGTGGCCGTGAGTGCTGCACCATGTGGGAGGCACATGCTAGGTGACATCCCAATGGGCAAGGTGTACCCAGGCCGAGGTGACACTCAGTGGCTGTGATGGCCTCACAACACAGGTGACCCATGTGATTTGGTATCCTGCATGGTGTGGTGTGACTGGGTTGACATGACACAGCGACCACATTGGACTTGCAATGTGGGTGGCATGCATGAGGTTAGCCCTGCCAGGTAGGGTGTGATCGGGCTGAGGTGACACCCGGCAGCCATGATGGGCTTGCCACATGGATGGCACACAAGAGATGACACCCCACTGGGCATGGTGTCATGGGGATGAGGTAAAACACTATGGCTGTTACTGCCTCACCATGGGGGTAGCACATGTGTTGTCGCACCCCACCCGGCCTAGAGTGATGGGGCCAAAGTGAAACATGGTGACTGAGATGACTTGCCACGTGGGTGGCTAGAATGAGGTGGCACCCAGCTGTGCATGGCGTGGACGGGCCAAGATGACACCCGACAGCTGTGACAGCCTCGCCACGCTGGTTACCCCTGTGTGGTGGCATCCCACTGGGTGGTGTATGACTTGGCCAAGGTGACAACCAGCAGCCATGAAGGCCTCACTACATGGGTGCCATTCGTGAGTTGAAACCCCACTGGGTGGGGTGTGCCCAGGCCTAGGTGAAACATGGCTGCCGTGAGGGCCTCAACACACTGGTGACCCGCATGAGGTGGTATCCTGCTGGGTGGGGTGTGCCCATGCCCAGGTGTCACCTGGCTGCTGTGATTGCCCTGCAAGGTGGGTTACCAGTGCTGGGTGGGGTGCACCCAGGTTGAGGTGACACATGGTTGGTGTGACAGATGAGCAATATGGGTGGCATGTGTAAGGTGACACTCCACTGGGGTGGGTGTGACCAGGCTGAGGTGACACCTTGTGGCTGTGACGGCCTTGCCATGTGGGTGGCATGTACGAGGTAGCACCCCACCAGGTAGGGAGTGATGGGGCCGAGGTTCCAGCAGGCCACTGTAATGTCCTCAACATGCGGGTGACCAATGAGATGTAGCATCCCACCAGGTGGGGTGTGCCCAGGCCTAGGTGACACCTGGCAGCCATGATGGCCTCACATTTCAGGTGACTCGTGCAAAGTGGCATTGCACACGGTGAGGTGCACCTGGGTTGAGGTGACACCTGATGACAGTGATGGACTCACAACACGGGTGGCTTGCATGAGGTGACACACTGGAGGACAGAGTGTGATTGAGCTAAGGTGACACCTGGTGGCTGTGGTGTCCTCATCACATGGGTGGCATGCAAGAGATGACACCCCACCAGGTGTGGTGTCATGGGGATGAGGTGACAGCTAGTGGCTGTGACTGCATTGTCATGTGGGTGGCACATGTGAGGTAGCACCCCATCAGGTAGGGAGAGTTGGGGCCGAGGTGACACATGGTGTCTGTGACGGCCACACCACATGGGTGACCTGCATGAGGTGGCATTCCACCATGAGGTGTGTGTCTGGGCCATTTTGACACTCAGTGGTTGTGATGTCTTCACCACCCGGGTGGCTCATGCAAGGTTTCACCCTGCCAGGTGGTGTGTTATGGGGCTGAGGTGACACACCATGGTCATGATGACCTTGCCATGCTGGTGACATATGTCAGGTGGTACCTGACCTGGTGGGGTTTGACAGGACTGATGTGACACCTGGCGGCCATGATGGGTTTGCCTCACAGGTGACCCGTGTGAGGTGGCACCCTGATGGGTGGAGTACAATGGGGCTGAGGTGACACCTGGTGGTTGTTACGGCCTTGCCATGCGGGTGGCCTGTACGAGGTAGCACCCCACCAGGTAGGGAGTGATGGGGCAGAGGTTCCACCAGGCCACAGTAGTGTGCTCAACATGCGGGTGACCAATGAGATGGAGCATCCCACCAGGTGGGGTGTGCCCAGGCCTAGGTGACACCTGGCAGTGTGTTGGCCTCACCACATGGGTGACCCTGGCAGGCTGGAACCCCACTGGGCAGGTGTTTCTGGGCCAAGGTCAAACACAGGTTCTGTGATGGCCTCACCACATGGGTGGCACCCCACTGGGTTGCGTGTGCCCAGGCCAAGGTGACACTCAGGGGCCATGACAGCCTTACCACGTGGATGACCAGTGTGATGTGGCCACCTGTTGGGCAGCACATGACTGTGCCAAAGTGACACCTGGTGGATGTGATGGCCTCACCATGCAGGTGACCTGTACAAGGCCTCACCACATGGGTGGCATGCATGAGGTTGCTCTCCACTGGGCAGAGTGACCCAAGGCCGAGGTGACACCTGGTGGCCATGGTGGCCTCACCATGCAGATGGCACATGTGGAGTGGCATCCCTCAGGGTGGGATTTGCCCAGGCCAAGGTCAAACCCCACTTCCATTATGGCCTCAATACGTGGGTGACCCACATGAGGTTGCACCCAGCTGGGCGGGTTGTGCCAGTTCTGAGGTGAAACCCAGTGGGCATGAAGGCCTAGCCACACGGGAGACCCACACATGGTGGCACACAGCCAGGCAGTGTGTAACTGGGCCAAGGTGACACCCAGTGACCATTACGGCCTTGCCTCATGGGTGATATGTGTGAAGTGGCACTCTGTGGGGCAGGGTGTTACCAGGCCTAAGTGACACCCTGGCCATGAGGGTCTTGCCATGTGCATCACCTGCATGATGTGGCTCCCCACTGGGCAGGTTGTGAAGTAGCCGAGGTGAAACTCGGCCTCCTGACCTCATCGCCATGCTGGTGGCATGTGCGAAGTGTCACCGTGATGGGTGGGGAGTGCCCAGGTCTAGGTGACACCCAGCTGCCATGCAGGCCTCATCAGGCAGATGCACCACAGTATGTGGCACTCCTCCAGTTGGTGTGTGCCCTGGCGAAAGTGAATCCCAGCATTCATGAGGGCATCAACATGTGGGTGACCCATGCGAGGTGGCAGCCCCCAGGTGATGTGTGACTGGGCTGAGGTGAAACCCAATGGAATGTCAGCCTCACCACATAGGTGACCCTGGTGTGGTGGCATCCCACCAGGCGGCATGTGCCCTGGCCAAGGTCAAACACAGCTTCTGTGATGGCCTTGCCACTCGGGTGACAGGTGCAAAGTGGCTCCCCATCAGGTGGCATGTGCCTGGTCTGAGGTGACAGCCAGCAGCTATGATGTACTTGCCACATGGGTTACCTATGTGAGGTGGCACCCCACTGGGTGGATATGCCCAGGTGGATGTGACACCTGGCAGCCCTGATGGCCTCAGCACGTGGGTGACTGATGTGAGGTGGCACCCTGCTAGGTGGGGTGTGATGGATCTGAGGTGACATCTGGCAGCCATAATGGCCTTGCAACATGGGTGGCACATGCAAAGTGGCACACCGCAGGTGGGATGTGAGGGGGTCTAGGTGACACCCGGTGGCTTTGACGGTGCAGCTATGTGTGTGACAAGGGCAAGGGTGCACCCATCTGGGTGGGGTGTTACTGGACCAAGGTTACACCTTGTGACCATAATGGCCTCAGCACTTGGGTGGTATGCATGATGTGGCACCCTGCCAGCAGGGTGTGATGGGGCCAATCGACACCCCATGATTGTGACAGCCTCTCAACACGGATGACCCATGTGAGGTGGCTTGTTGCCGGGCAGGGTGTGACTGAGCTGAGGTGACATCTGGCAGCCATTACAGCCTCACCACATGGCTGACACATGCGCGGTGGCACCCTGTTTGGCTGGATGTGCCTGGGCCTAGGTGACAGCCTGTTGCTGTGAGGGCAATGCCACAAGTGTGACCCTTGTGAGATGGCACTCTGGTGGGTGGGGTTTGCATGGGCCTAGGGGCCACCTGGTGGCCGAGAGGGCCTAGCAACCCAGGTTACCCTCATGAGATGGCACCCTGCCTGATGGGGTGTGCCCAATTCAAGGTGTTACCTGATTGTCATGACAGCATCACCACATGCATGGCATGCACAAGGTGGTACACTGTTGGGCTGTGTTTTATAATTCTAGGTGACACCCCGTGGCCTTCATGGCCTTGCCATGTGGGTGGCATGCACGAAGTGGCTCCTGGCCGGCCATGGTGTCCCTGGGCTGAGGTGAGACCTGGCAACACTGACGGCCTCACCACATGGCTTACACATGTAAGGTGGCACCCCACAGGGTGGATGTGCCTGGGCTGAGGTGAGGCCTGATATCCCTGATGGCCTCACCACGTGGGTGAATCACATGAGTTGACACCCCACCAGGCAGGGTGTGATGGGGCTGAAGTGACACCCAGCAGCCATAATGGCCTTGCAATGTGGGTGGAACCAGCAAAGTGCCACCACTCTGGGCAGGGTGTAAGGGTGCCAAGGAGACACATGGTGCTGTGATGGCCCAGCACCATGGGTGGCAAGTGCAAGGTTGCACCCCACCAGGTGGGGTGTTACAGGGCTGAGGTGGCACCTGGTGGCTGTGATGGCCTCACCACTTGGGTGGCACACACATGGTAGCACCCTGAAAGGCAAGGTGCGATGGGGCCAATGGACACCCTGTGGCTGTGACAGCCTCGCAACCCTGGTGACCTATACTAGGTGTCTTCCTGCTGGGCAGGTTGTGACCAAGCTGAGGTGACACCCGGCAGCAAGATGGCCTTGCCACATGGGTGACCTGCAAGAGGTGGCACCATGCTGTGTGGGTTGTGACCAGGCCAAGGGGACACCTGGCGGCCATGACAGCCTCGCCACAATCGTAGCAAGTGTGAGATTGCACCCTGCAGGCTGCAGTGTGAGCAGGCCAAAGTGATCCACAGCAGCTGTGAGAGCCACATCACATGGGTGACCCTTGCAAACTGGCACCCCGTTAGGTGGTGTGTGACTGGTCCAAGGTGATGCCCAGTGGCCATGAGGACCTCACCACATGGGTGACCCACATGAGCTGGCACCCTGCCTGGCAGGGTGTAACCAGGCCAAGGTGACATCTGGTGGCATAGAGGTGCTCACAACGTGAGTAACCATGCAAGGTGGCATCTCACATGGTGGGGTATGCCCGGGTTGAGGTGACACACTTTGACCGAGACAGACTTGCAGCACAGGTGGCATGCACAAGGTGACACCCCACTGTGCAGTGTGTGATCAGGCTGAGGTGACACCTGGTGGCTGTGATGGTCTCGTCCTGAGGGAAGCACATGCTAGTTGACACCCTGGCAGGTGGGTATTGACCAGGAAGAGGTGACACCCAGTGGCCGTGATGGCCTCACTACATGGGGGACACACAAGAGATGACATGGTGCCAGGTGTGGTGTCACAGGGACAAGGTGGCACCTAGTGGTGTGATTGCCTAGCTATGCAGGTGGCACATCAAGGTGGCACCTGGCAGGGCGGGGAATGATGGGGCTGAAGTGACACCCAGTGGCCATGATGGCCTAGCCATGTGAGTAGCATGCACTATGTAGCACCCCATCAGGCAGTGTCTGAGTGGGCTTAGGTGACACCTCGTGGCCTTGGTAGCCTCACCATGCTGGTGACATGGGTGAGGTAGCACCTTGCCTGGAGGGGTGTGACATGGCTGAGATGACACGTGGTGGTCATGATCCCTTGCCTCTTAGGTGGCTCCAGCGTGGTGGCAACCTGCTGTGAAAGCTATGAAGGGGTCAAGTTGACATCCCATGGCTATGACAGCCTCACCACATGGGTGACCCAAGTGAGGTGGCTCCCCACAAGACATGGTGTGACTGAGCTAAGCTGTCACCCAGTGGCAGTGATGGCTTCTCCATGCAGGTCACCCATACGAGGTGGTACCCCACTGGGTGGTGGGTAAAGCAACCAAGGTGACACCCGGCAGCTGTGAGGGCCTCATCACGTGGGTGATCTGTGCATGGTGGCTCCCCACCAGGCATTGTGTGCTCAGGCAGAGGAGACATCTGGCAGCCATGACAGCTTCACCATGCAGTTGACCTTTGCCAGGTGGCAACCTGCGGGGTGGGATGTGACCATGCAGACGTGACATCCAGTGGTGTGACCACCTTGCCATGCAGGTCCTATGTCGAGGTGACATTCTTCTGGTCAGGGAGTGACGGGGCTGGAAATTGGTGGCCGTGAGTGCTGCACCATGTGGGAGGCACATGCTAGGTGACATCCCAATGGGCAAGGTGTA
The DNA here is from genome assembly GCF_030028045.1 of Hippopotamus amphibius kiboko. Taxonomy (NCBI): domain Eukaryota; kingdom Metazoa; phylum Chordata; class Mammalia; order Artiodactyla; family Hippopotamidae; genus Hippopotamus; species Hippopotamus amphibius. The sequence continues at coordinate 100,391,333 of NC_080188.1, read as the reverse complement.
CCCAGGCCGAGGTGACACTCAGTGGCTGTGATGGCCTCACAACACAGGTGACCCATGTGATTTGGTATCCTGCATGGTGTGGTGTGACTGGGTTGACATGACACAGCGACCACATTGGACTTGCAATGTGGGTGGCATGCATGAGGTTAGCCCTGCCAGGTAGGGTGTGATCGGGCTGAGGTGACACCCGGCAGCCATGATGGGCTTGCCACATGGATGGCACACAAGAGATGACACCCCACTGGGCATGGTGTCATGGGGATGAGGTAAAACACTATGGCTGTTACTGCCTCACCATGGGGGTAGCACATGTGTTGTCGCACCCCACCCGGCCTAGAGTGATGGGGCCAAAGTGAAACATGGTGACTGAGATGACTTGCCACGTGGGTGGCTAGAATGAGGTGGCACCCAGCTGTGCATGGCGTGGACGGGCCAAGATGACACCCGACAGCTGTGACAGCCTCGCCACGCTGGTTACCCCTGTGTGGTGGCATCCCACTGGGTGGTGTATGACTTGGCCAAGGTGACAACCAGCAGCCATGAAGGCCTCACTACATGGGTGACATTCGTGAGTTGAAACCCCACTGGGTGGGGTGTGCCCAGGCCTAGGTGAAACATGGCTGCCGTGAGGGCCTCAACACACTGGTGACCCGCATGAGGTGGTATCCTGCTGGGTGGGGTGTGCCCATGCCCAGGTGTCACCTGGCTGCTGTGATTGCCCTGCAAGGTGGGTTACCAGTGCTGGGTGGGGTGCACCCAGGTTGAGGTGACACATGGTTGGTGTGACAGATGAGCAATATGGGTGGCATGTGTAAGGTGACACTCCACTGGGGTGGGTGTGACCAGGCTGAGGTGACACCTTGTGGCTGTGACGGCCTTGCCATGTGGGTGGCATGTACGAGGTAGCACCCCACCAGGTAGGGAGTGATGGGGCCGAGGTTCCAGCAGGCCACTGTAATGTCCTCAACATGCGGGTGACCAATGAGATGTAGCATCCCACCAGGTGGGGTGTGCCCAGGCCTAGGTGACACCTGGCAGCCATGATGGCCTCACATTTCAGGTGACTCGTGCAAAGTGGCATTGCACACGGCGAGGTGCACCTGGGTTGAGGTGACACCTGATGACAGTGATGGACTCACAACACGGGTGGCTTGCATGAGGTGACACACTGGAGGACAGAGTGTGATTGAGCTAAGGTGACACCTGGTGGCTGTGGTGTCCTCATCACATGGGTGGCATGCAAGAGATGACACCCCACCAGGTGTGGTGTCATGGGGATGAGGTGACAGCTAGTGGCTGTGACTGCATTGTCATGTGGGTGGCACATGTGAGGTAGCACCCCATCAGGTAGGGAGAGTTGGGGCCGAGGTGACACATGGTGGCTGTGACGGCCACACCACATGGGTGACCTGCATGAGGTGGCATTCCACCATGAGGTGTGTGTCTGGGCCATTTTGACACTCAGTGGCTGTGATGTCTTCACCACCCGGGTGGCTCATGCAAGGTTTCACCCTGCCAGGTGGTGTGTTATGGGGCTGAGGTGACACACCATGGTCATGATGACCTTGCCATGCTGGTGACATATGTCAGGTGGTACCTGACCTGGTGGGGTTTGACAGGACTGATGTGACACCTGGCGGCCATGATGGGTTTGCCTCACAGGTGACCCGTGTGAGGTGGCACCCTGATGGGTGGAGTACAATGGGGCTGAGGTGACACCTGGTGGTTGTTACGGCCTTGCCATGCGGGTGGCCTGTACGAGGTAGCACCCCACCAGGTAGGGAGTGATGGGGCCGAGGTTCCACCAGGCCACAGTAGTGTGCTCAACATGCGGGTGACCAATGGGATGGAGCATCCCACCAGGTGGGGTGTGCCCAGGCCTAGGTGACACCTGGCAGTGTGTTGGCCTCACCACATGGGTGACCCTGGCAGGCTGGAACCCCACTGGGCAGGTGTTTCTGGGCCAAGGTCAAACACAGGTTCTGTGATGGCCTCACCACATGGGTGGCACCCCACTGGGTTGCGTGTGCCCAGGCCAAGGTGACACTCAGGGGCCATGACAGCCTTACCACGTGGATGACCAGTGTGATGTGGCCACCTGTTGGGCAGCACATGACTGTGCCAAAGTGACACCTGGTGGATGTGATGGCCTCACCATGCAGGTGACCTGTACAAGGCCTCACCACATGGGTGGCATGCATGAGGTTGCTCTCCACTGGGCAGAGTGACCCAAGGCCGAGGTGACACCTGGTGGCCATGGTGGCCTCACCATGCAGATGGCACATGTGGAGTGGCATCCCTCAGGGTGGGATTTGCCCAGGCCAAGGTCAAACCCCACTTCCATTATGGCCTCAATACGTGGGTGACCCACATGAGGTTGCACCCAGCTGGGCGGGTTGTGCCAGTTCTGAGGTGAAACCCAGTGGGCATGAAGGCCTAGCCACACGGGAGACCCACACATGGTGGCACACAGCCAGGCAGTGTGTAACTGGGCCAAGGTGACACCCAGTGACCATTACGGCCTTGCCTCATGGGTGATATGTGTGAAGTGGCACTCTGTGGGGCAGGGTGTTACCAGGCCTAAGTGACACCCTGGCCATGAGGGTCTTGCCATGTGCATCACCTGCATGATGTGGCTCCCCACTGGGCAGGTTGTGAAGTAGCCGAGGTGAAACTCGGCCTCCTGACCTCATCGCCATGCTGGTGGCATGTGCGAAGTGTCACCGTGATGGGTGGGGAGTGCCCAGGTCTAGGTGACACCCAGCTGCCATGCAGGCCTCATCAGGCAGATGCACCACAGTATGTGGCACTCCTCCAGTTGGTGTGTGCCCTGGCGAAAGTGAATCCCAGCATTCATGAGGGCATCAACATGTGGGTGACCCATGCGAGGTGGCAGCCCCCAGGTGATGTGTGACTGGGCTGAGGTGAAACCCAATGGAATGTCAGCCTCACCACATAGGTGACCCTGGTGTGGTGGCATCCCACCAGGCGGCATGTGCCCTGGCCAAGGTCAAACACAGCTTCTGTGATGGCCTTGCCACTCGGGTGACAGGTGCAAAGTGGCTCCCCATCAGGTGGCATGTGCCTGGTCTGAGGTGACAGCCAGCAGCTATGATGTACTTGCCACATGGGTTACCTATGTGAGGTGGCACCCCACTGGGTGGATATGCCCAGGTGGATGTGACACCTGGCAGCCCTGATGGCCTCAGCACGTGGGTGACTGATGTGAGGTGGCACCCTGCTAGGTGGGGTGTGATGGATCTGAGGTGACATCTGGCAGCCATAATGGCCTTGCAACATGGGTGGCACATGCAAAGTGGCACACCGCAGGTGGGATGTGAGGGGGTCTAGGTGACACCCGGTGGCTTTGACGGTGCAGCTATGTGTGTGACAAGGGCAAGGGTGCACCCATCTGGGTGGGGTGTTACTGGACCAAGGTTACACCTTGTGACCATAATGGCCTCAGCACTTGGGTGGTATGCATGATGTGGCACCCTGCCAGCAGGGTGTGATGGGGCCAATCGACACCCCATGATTGTGACAGCCTCTCAACACGGATGACCCATGTGAGGTGGCTTGTTGCCGGGCAGGGTGTGACTGAGCTGAGGTGACATCTGGCAGCCATTACAGCCTCACCACATGGCTGACACATGCGCGGTGGCACCCTGTTTGGCTGGATGTGCCTGGGCCTAGGTGACAGCCTGTTGCTGTGAGGGCAATGCCACAAGTGTGACCCTTGTGAGATGGCACTCTGGTGGGTGGGGTTTGCATGGGCCTAGGGGCCACCTGGTGGCCGAGAGGGCCTAGCAACCCAGGTTACCCTCACGAGATGGCACCCTGCCTGATGGGGTGTGCCCAATTCAAGGTGTTACCTGATTGTCATGACAGCATCACCACATGCATGGCATGCACAAGGTGGTACACTGTTGGGCTGTGTTTTATAATTCTAGGTGACACCCCGTGGCCTTCATGGCCTTGCCATGTGGGTGGCATGCACGAAGTGGCTCCTGGCCGGCCATGGTGTCCCTGGGCTGAGGTGAGACCTGGCAACACTGACGGCCTCACCACATGGCTTACACATGTAAGGTGGCACCCCACAGGGTGGATGTGCCTGGGCTGAGGTGAGGCCTGATATCCCTGATGGCCTCACCATGTGGGTGAATCACATGAGTTGACACCCCACCAGGCAGGGTGTGATGGGGCTGAAGTGACACCCAGCAGCCATAATGGCCTTGCAATGTGGGTGGAACCAGCAAAGTGCCACCACTCTGGGCAGGGTGTAAGGGTGCCAAGGAGACACATGGTGCTGTGATGGCCCAGCACCATGGGTGGCAAGTGCAAGGTTGCACCCCACCAGGTGGGGTGTTACAGGGCTGAGGTGGCACCTGGTGGCTGTGATGGCCTCACCACTTGGGTGGCACACACATGGTAGCACCCTGAAAGGCAAGGTGCGATGGGGCCAATGGACACCCTGTGGCTGTGACAGCCTCGCAACCCTGGTGACCTATACTAGGTGTCTTCCTGCTGGGCAGGTTGTGACCAAGCTGAGGTGACACCCGGCAGCAAGATGGCCTTGCCACATGGGTGACCTGCAAGAGGTGGCACCATGCTGTGTGGGTTGTGACCAGGCCAAGGGGACACCTGGCGGCCATGACAGCCTCGCCACAATCGCAGCAAGTGTGAGATTGCACCCTGCAGGCTGCAGTGTGACCAGGCCAAAGTGATCCACAGCAGCTGTGAGAGCCACATCACATGGGTGACCCTTGCAAACTGGCACCCCGTTAGGTGGTGTGTGACTGGTCCAAGGTGATGCCCAGTGGCCATGAGGACCTCACCACATGGGTGACCCACATGAGCTGGCACCCTGCCTGGCAGGGTGTAACCAGGCCAAGGTGACATCTGGTGGCATAGAGGTGCTCACAACGTGAGTAACCATGCGAGGTGGCATCTCACATGGTGGGGTATGCCCGGGTTGAGGTGACACACTTTGACCGAGACAGACTTGCAGCACAGGTGGCATGCACAAGGTGACACCCCACTGTGCAGTGTGTGATCGGGCTGAGGTGACACCTGGTGGCTGTGATGGTCTCGTCCTGAGGGAAGCACATGCTAGTTGACACCCTGGCAGGTGGGTATTGACCAGGAAGAGGTGACACCCAGTGGCTGTGATGGCCTCACTACATGGGGGACACACAAGAGATGACATGGTGCCAGGTGTGGTGTCACAGGGACAAGGTGGCACCTAGTGGTGTGATTGCCTAGCTATGCAGGTGGCACATCAAGGTGGCACCTGGCAGGGCGGGGAATGATGGGGCTGAAGTGACACCCAGTGGCCATGATGGCCTAGCCATGTGAGTAGCATGCACTATGTAGCACCCCATCAGGCAGTGTCTGAGTGGGCTTAGGTGACACCTCGTGGCCTTGGTAGCCTCACCATGCTGGTGACATGGGTGAGGTAGCACCTTGCCTGGAGGGGTGTGACATGGCTGAGATGACACGTGGTGGTCATGATCCCTTGCCTCTTAGGTGGCTCCAGCGTGGTGGCAACCTGCTGTGAAAGCTATGAAGGGGTCAAGTTGACATCCCATGGCTATGACAGCCTCACCACATGGGTGACCCAAGTGAGGTGGCTCCCCACAAGACATGGTGTGACTGAGCTAAGCTGTCACCCAGTGGCAGTGATGGCTTCTCCATGCAGGTCACCCATACGAGGTGGTACCCCACTGGGTGGTGGGTAAAGCAACCAAGGTGACACCCGGCAGCTGTGAGGGCCTCATCATGTGGGTGATCTGTGCATGGTGGCTCCCCACCAGGCATTGTGTGCTCAGGCAGAGGAGACATCTGGCAGCCATGACAGCTTCACCATGCAGTTGACCTTTGCCAGGTGGCAACCTGCGGGGTGGGATGTGACCATGCAGACGTGACACCCAGTGGTGTGACCACCTTGCCATGCAGGTCCTATGTCGAGGTGACATTCTTCTGGTCAGGGAGTGACGGGGCTGGAAATTGGTGGCCGTGAGTGCTGCACCATGTGGGAGGCACATGCTAGGTGACATCCCAATGGGCAAGGTGTACCCAGGCCGAGGTGACACTCAGTGGCTGTGATGGCCTCACAACACAGGTGACCCATGCGATTTGGTATCCTGCATGGTGTGGTGTGACTGGGTTGACATGACACAGCGACCACATTGGACTTGCAATGTGGGTGGCATGCATGAGGTTAGCCCTGCCAGGTAGGGTGTGATCGGGCTGAGGTGACACCCGGCAGCCATGATGGGCTTGCCACATGGATGGCACACAAGAGATGACACCCCACTGGGCATGGTGTCATGGGGATGAGGTAAAACACTATGGCTGTTACTGCCTCACCATGGGGGTAGCACATGTGTTGTCGCACCCCACCCGGCCTAGAGTGATGGGGCCAAAGGGAAACATGGTGACTGAGATGACTTGCCACGTGGGTGGCTAGAATGAGGTGGCACCCAGTTGTGCATGGCGTGGACGGGCCAAGATGACACCCGACAGCTGTGACAGCCTCGCCACGCTGGTTACCCCTGTGTGGTGGCATCCCACTGGGTGGTGTATGACTTGGCCAAGGTGACAACCAGCAGCCATGAAGGCCTCACTACATGGGTGCCATTCGTGAGTTGAAACCCCACTGGGTGGGGTGTGCCCAGGCCTAGGTGAAACATGGCTGCCGTGAGGGCCTCAACACACTGGTGACCCGCATGAGGTGGTATCCTGCTGGGTGGGGTGTGCCCATGCCCAGGTGTCACCTGGCTGCTGTGATTGCCCTGCAAGGTGGGTTACCAGTGCTGGGTGGGGTGCACCCAGGTTGAGGTGACACATGGTTGGTGTGACAGATGAGCAATATGGGTGGCATGTGTAAGGTGACACTCCACTGGGGTGGGTGTGACCAGGCTGAGGTGACACCTTGTGGCTGTGACGGCCTTGCCATGTGGGTGGCATGTACGAGGTAGCACCCCACCAGGTAGGGAGTGATGGGGCCGAGGTTCCAGCAGGCCACTGTAATGTCCTCAACATGCGGGTGACCAATGAGATGTAGCATCCCACCAGGTGGGGTGTGCCCAGGCCTAGGTGACACCTGGCAGCCATGATGGCCTCACATTTCAGGTGACTCGTGCAAAGTGGCATTGCACATGGTGAGGTGCACCTGGGTTGAGGTGACACCTGATGACACTGATGGACTCACAACACGGGTGGCTTGCATGAGGTGACACACTGGAGGACAGAGTGTGATTGAGCTAAGGTGACACCTGGTGGCTGTGGTGTCCTCATCACATGGGTGGCATGCAAGAGATGACACCCCACCAGGTGTGGTGTCATGGGGATGAGGTGACAGCTAGTGGCTGTGACTGCATTGTCATGTGGGTGGCACATGTGAGGTAGCACCCCATCAGGTAGGGAGAGTTGGGGCCGAGGTGACACATGGTGGCTGTGACGGCCACACCACATGGGTGACCTGCATGAGGTGGCATTCCACCATGAGGCGTGTGTCTGGGCCATTTTGACACTCAGTGGCTGTGATGTCTTCACCACCCGGGTGGCTCATGCAAGGTTTCACCCTGCCAGGTGGTGTGTTATGGGGCTGAGGTGACACACCATGGTCATGATGACCTTGCCATGCTGGTGACATATGTCAGGTGGTACCTGACCTGGTGGGGTTTGACAGGACTGATGTGACACCTGGCGGCCATGATGGGTTTGCCTCACAGGTGACCCGTGTGAGGTGGCACCCTGATGGGTGGAGTACAATGGGGCTGAGGTGACACCTGGTGGTTGTTACGGCCTTGCCATGCGGGTGGCCTGTATGAGGTAGCACCCCACCAGGTAGGGAGTGATGGGGCAGAGGTTCCACCAGGCCACAGTAGTGTGCTCAACATGCGGGTGACCAATGAGATGGAGCATCCCACCAGGTGGGGTGTGCCCAGGCCTAGGTGACACCTGGCAGTGTGTTGGCCTCACCACATGGGTGACCCTGGCAGGCTGGAACCCCACTGGGCAGGTGTTTCTGGGCCAAGGTCAAACACAGGTTCTGTGATGGCCTCACCACATGGGTGGCACCCCACTGGGTTGCGTGTGCCCAGGCCAAGGTGACACTCAGGGGCCATGACAGCCTTACCACGTGGATGACCAGTGTGATGTGGCCACCTGTTGGGCAGCACATGACTGTGCCAAAGTGACACCTGGTGGATGTGATGGCCTCACCATGCAGGTGACCTGTACAAGGCCTCACCACATGGGTGGCATGCATGAGGTTGCTCTCCACTGGGCAGAGTGACCCAAGGCCGAGGTGACACCTGGTGGCCATGGTGGCCTCACCATGCAGATGGCACATGTGGAGTGGCATCCCTCAGGGTGGGATTTGCCCAGGCCAAGGTCAAACCCCACTTCCATTATGGCCTCAATACGTGGGTGACCCACATGAGGTTGCACCCAGCTGGGCGGGTTGTGCCAGTTCTGAGGTGAAACCCAGTGGGCATGAAGGCCTAGCCACACGGGAGACCCACACATGGTGGCACACAGCCAGGCAGTGTGTAACTGGGCCAAGGTGACACCCAGTGACCATTACGGCCTTGCCTCATGGGTGATATGTGTGAAGTGGCACTCTGTGGGGCAGGGTGTTACCAGGCCTAAGTGACACCCTGGCCATGAGGGTCTTGCCATGTGCATCACCTGCATGATGTGGCTCCCCACTGGGCAGGTTGTGAAGTAGCCGAGGTGAAACTCGGCCTCCTGACCTCATCGCCATGCTGGTGGCATGTGCGAAGTGTCACCGTGATGGGTGGGGAGTGCCCAGGTCTAGGTGACACCCAGCTGCCATGCAGGCCTCATCAGGCAGATGCACCACAGTATGTGGCACTCCTCCAGTTGGTGTGTGCCCTGGCGAAAGTGAATCCCAGCATTCATGAGGGCATCAACATGTGGGTGACCCATGCGAGGTGGCAGCCCCCAGGTGATGTGTGACTGGGCTGAGGTGAAACCCAATGGAATGTCAGCCTCACCACATAGGTGACCCTGGTGTGGTGGCATCCCACCAGGCGGCATGTGCCCTGGCCAAGGTCAAACACAGCTTCTGTGATGGCCTTGCCACTCGGGTGACAGGTGCAAAGTGGCTCCCCATCAGGTGGCATGTGCCTGGTCTGAGGTGACAGCCAGCAGCTATGATGTACTTGCCACATGGGTTACCTATGTGAGGTGGCACCCCACTGGGTGGATATGCCCAGGTGGATGTGACACCTGGCAGCCCTGATGGCCTCAGCACGTGGGTGACTGATGTGAGGTGGCACCCTGCTAGGTGGGGTGTGATGGATCTGAGGTGACATCTGGCAGCCATAATGGCCTTGCAACATGGGTGGCACATGCAAAGTGGCACACCGCAGGTGGGATGTGAGGGGGTCTAGGTGACACCCGGTGGCTTTGACGGTGCAGCTATGTGTGTGACAAGGGCAAGGGTGCACCCATCTGGGTGGGGTGTTACTGGACCAAGGTTACACCTTGTGACCATAATGGCCTCAGCACTTGGGTGGTATGCATGATGTGGCACCCTGCCAGCAGGGTGTGATGGGGCCAATCGACACCCCATGATTGTGACAGCCTCTCAACACGGATGACCCATGTGAGGTGGCTTGTTGCCGGACAGGGTGTGACTGAGCTGAGGTGACATCTGGCAGCCATTACAGCCTCACCACATGGCTGACACATGCGCGGTGGCACCCTGTTTGGCTGGATGTGCCTGGGCCTAGGTGACAGCCTGTTGCTGTGAGGGCAATGCCACAAGTGTGACCCTTGTGAGATGGCACTCTGGTGGGTGGGGTTTGCATGGGCCTAGGGGCCACCTGGTGGCCGAGAGGGCCTAGCAACCCAGGTTACCCTCACGAGATGGCACCCTGCCTGATGGGGTGTGCCCAATTCAAGGTGTTACCTGATTGTCATGACAGCATCACCACATGCATGGCATGCACAAGGTGGTACACTGTTGGGCTGTGTTTTATAATTCTAGGTGACACCCCGTGGCCTTCATGGCCTTGCCATGTGGGTGGCATGCACGAAGTGGCTCCTGGCCGGCCATGGTGTCCCTGGGCTGAGGTGAGACCTGGCAACACTGACGGCCTCACCACATGGCTTACACATGTAAGGTGGCACCCCACAGGGTGGATGTGCCTGGGCTGAGGTGAGGCCTGATATCCCTGATGGCCTCACCACGTGGGTGAATCACATGAGTTGACACCCCACCAGGCAGGGTGTGATGGGGCTGAAGTGACACCCAGCAGCCATAATGGCCTTGCAATGTGGGTGGAACCAGCAAAGTGCCACCACTCTGGGCAGGGTGTAAGGGTGCCAAGGAGACACATGGTGCTGTGATGGCCCAGCACCATGGGTGGCAAGTGCAAGGTTGCACCCCACCAGGTGGGGTGTTACAGGGCTGAGGTGGCACCTGGTGGCTGTGATGGCCTCACCACTTGGGTGGCACACACATGGTAGCACCCTGAAAGGCAAGGTGCGATGGGGCCAATGGACACCCTGTGGCTGTGACAGCCTCGCAACCCTGGTGACCTATACTAGGTGTCTTCCTGCTGGGCAGGTTGTGACCAAGCTGAGGTGACACCCGGCAGCAAGATGGCCTTGCCACATGGGTGACCTGCAAGAGGTGGCACCATGCTGTGTGGGTTGTGACCAGGCCAAGGGGACACCTGGTGGCCATGACAGCCTCGCCACAATCGCAGCAAGTGTGAGATTGCACCCTGCAGGCTGCAGTGTGACCAGGCCAAAGTGATCCACAGCAGCTGTGAGAGCCACATCACATGGGTGACCCTTGCAAACTGGCACCCCGTTAGGTGGTGTGTGACTGGTCCAAGGTGATGCCCAGTGGCCATGAGGACCTCACCACATGGGTGACCCACATGAGCTGGCACCCTGCCTGGCAGGGTGTAACCAGGCCAAGGTGACATCTGGTGGCATAGAGGTGCTCACAACGTGAGTAACCATGCGAGGTGGCATCTCACATGGTGGGGTATGCCCGGGTTGAGGTGACACACTTTGACCGAGACAGACTTGCAGCACAGGTGGCATGCACAAGGTGACACCCCACTGTGCAGTGTGTGATCGGGCTGAGGTGACACCTGGTGGCTGTGATGGTCTCGTCCTGAGGGAAGCACATGCTAGTTGACACCCTGGCAGGTGGGTATTGACCAGGAAGAGGTGACACCCAGTGGCCGTGATGGCCTCACTACATGGGGGACACACAAGAGATGACATGGTGCCAGGTGTGGTGTCACAGGGACAAGGTGGCACCTAGTGGTGTGATTGCCTAGCTATGCAGGTGGCACATCAAGGTGGCACCTGGCAGGGCGGGGAATGATGGGGCTGAAGTGACACCCAGTGGCCATGATGGCCTAGCCATGTGAGTAGCATGCACTATGTAGCACCCCATCAGGCAGTGTCTGAGTGGGCTTAGGTGACACCTCGTGGCCTTGGTAGCCTCACCATGCTGGTGACATGGGTGAGGTAGCACCTTGCCTGGAGGGGTGTGACATGGCTGAGATGACACGTGGTGGTCATGATCCCTTGCCTCTTAGGTGGCTCCAGCGTGGTGGCAACCTGCTGTGAAAGCTATGAAGGGGTCAAGTTGACATCCCATGGCTATGACAGCCTCACCACATGGGTGACCCAAGTGAGGTGGCTCCCCACAAGACATGGTGTGACTGAGCTAAGCTGTCACCCAGTGGCAGTGATGGCTTCTCCATGCAGGTCACCCATACGAGGTGGTACCCCACTGGGTGGTGGGTAAAGCAACCAAGGTGACACCCGGCAGCTGTGAGGGCCTCATCACGTGGGTGATCTGTGCATGGTGGCTCCCCACCAGGCATTGTGTGCTCAGGCAGAGGAGACATCTGGCAGCCATGACAGCTTCACCATGCAGTTGACCTTTGCCAGGTGGCAACCTGCGGGGTGGGATGTGACCATGCAGACGTGACACCCAGTGGTGTGACCACCTTGCCATGCAGGTCCTATGTCGAGGTGACATTCTTCTGGTCAGGGAGTGACGGGGCTGGAAATTGGTGGCCGTGAGTGCTGCACCATGTGGGAGGCACATGCTAGGTGACATCCCAATGGGCAAGGTGTACCCAGGCCGAGGTGACACTCAGTGGCTGTGATGGCCTCACAACACAGGTGACCCATGCGATTTGGTATCCTGCATGGTGTGGTGTGACTGGGTTGACATGACACAGCGACCACATTGGACTTGCAATGTGGGTGGCATGCATGAGGTTAGCCCTGCCAGGTAGGGTGTGATCGGGCTGAGGTGACACCCGGCAGCCATGATGGGCTTGCCACATGGATGGCACACAAGAGATGACACCCCACTGGGCATGGTGTCATGGGGATGAGGTAAAACACTATGGCTGTTACTGCCTCACCATGGGGGTAGCACATGTGTTGTCGCACCCCACCCGGCCTAGAGTGATGGGGCCAAAGGGAAACATGGTGACTGAGATGACTTGCCACGTGGGTGGCTAGAATGAGGTGGCACCCAGCTGTGCATGGCGTGGACGGGCCAAGATGACACCCGACAGCTGTGACAGCCTCGCCACGCTGGTTACCCCTGTGTGGTGGCATCCCACTGGGTGGTGTATGACTTGGCCAAGGTGACAACCAGCAGCCATGAAGGCCTCACTACATGGGTGCCATTCGTGAGTTGAAACCCCACTGGGTGGGGTGTGCCCAGGCCTAGGTGAAACATGGCTGCCGTGAGGGCCTCAACACACTGGTGACCCGCATGAGGTGGTATCCTGCTGGGTGGGGTGTGCCCATGCCCAGGTGTCACCTGGCTGCTGTGATTGCCCTGCAAGGTGGGTTACCAGTGCTGGGTGGGGTGCACCCAGGTTGAGGTGACACATGGTTGGTGTGACAGATGAGCAATATGGGTGGCATGTGTAAGGTGACACTCCACTGGGGTGGGTGTGACCAGGCTGAGGTGACACCTTGTGGCTGTGACGGCCTTGCCATGTGGGTGGCATGTACGAGGTAGCACCCCACCAGGTAGGGAGTGATGGGGCCGAGGTTCCAGCAGGCCACTGTAATGTCCTCAACATGCGGGTGACCAATGAGATGTAGCATCCCACCAGGTGGGGTGTGCCCAGGCCTAGGTGACACCTGGCAGCCATGATGGCCTCACATTTCAGGTGACTCGTGCAAAGTGGCATTGCACACGGTGAGGTGCACCTGGGTTGAGGTGACACCTGATGACAGTGATGGACTCACAACACGGGTGGCTTGCATGAGGTGACACACTGGAGGACAGAGTGTGATTGAGCTAAGGTGACACCTGGTGGCTGTGGTGTCCTCATCACATGGGTGGCATGCAAGAGATGACACCCCACCGGGTGTGGTGTCATGGGGATGAGGTGACAGCTAGTGGCTGTGACTGCATTGTCATGTGGGTGGCACATGTGAGGTAGCACCCCATCAGGTAGGGAGAGTTGGGGCCGAGGTGACACATGGTGGCTGTGACGGCCACACCACATGGGTGACCTGCATGAGGTGGCATTCCACCATGAGGCGTGTGTCTGGGCCATTTTGACACTCAGTGGCTGTGATGTCTTCACCACCCGGGTGGCTCATGCAAGGTTTCACCCTGCCAGGTGGTGTGTTATGGGGCTGAGGTGACACACCATGGTCATGATGACCTTGCCATGCTGGTGACATATGTCAGGTGGTACCTGACCTGGTGGGGTTTGACAGGACTGATGTGACACCTGGCGGCCATGATGGGTTTGCCTCACAGGTGACCCGTGTGAGGTGGCACCCTGATGGGTGGAGTACAATGGGGCTGAGGTGACACCTGGTGGTTGTTACGGCCTTGCCATGCGGGTGGCCTGTATGAGGTAGCACCCCACCAGGTAGGGAGTGATGGGGCAGAGGTTCCACCAGGCCACAGTAGTGTGCTCAACATGCGGGTGACCAATGAGATGGAGCATCCCACCAGGTGGGGTGTGCCCAGGCCTAGGTGACACCTGGCAGTGTGTTGGCCTCACCACATGGGTGACCCTGGCAGGCTGGAACCCCACTGGGCAGGTGTTTCTGGGCCAAGGTCAAACACAGGTTCTGTGATGGCCTCACCACATGGGTGGCACCCCACTGGGTTGCGTGTGCCCAGGCCAAGGTGACACTCAGGGGCCATGACAGCCTTACCACGTGGATGACCAGTGTGATGTGGCCACCTGTTGGGCAGCACATGACTGTGCCAAAGTGACACCTGGTGGATGTGATGGCCTCACCATGCAGGTGACCTGTACAAGGCCTCACCACATGGGTGGCATGCATGAGGTTGCTCTCCACTGGGCAGAGTGACCCAAGGCCGAGGTGACACCTGGTGGCCATGGTGGCCTCACCATGCAGATGGCACATGTGGAGTGGCATCCCTCAGGGTGGGATTTGCCCAGGCCAAGGTCAAACCCCACTTCCATTATGGCCTCAATACGTGGGTGACCCACATGAGGTTGCACCCAGCTGGGCGGGTTGTGCCAGTTCTGAGGTGAAACCCAGTGGGCATGAAGGCCTAGCCACACGGGAGACCCACACATGGTGGCACACAGCCAGGCAGTGTGTAACTGGGCCAAGGTGACACCCAGTGACCATTACGGCCTTGCCTCATGGGTGATATGTGTGAAGTGGCACTCTGTGGGGCAGGGTGTTACCAGGCCTAAGTGACACCCTGGCCATGAGGGTCTTGCCATGTGCATCACCTGCATGATGTGGCTCCCCACTGGGCAGGTTGTGAAGTAGCCGAGGTGAAACTCGGCCTCCTGACCTCATCGCCATGCTGGTGGCATGTGCGAAGTGTCACCGTGATGGGTGGGGAGTGCCCAGGTCTAGGTGACACCCAGCTGCCATGCAGGCCTCATCAGGCAGATGCACCACAGTATGTGGCACTCCTCCAGTTGGTGTGTGCCCTGGCGAAAGTGAATCCCAGCATTCATGAGGGCATCAACATGTGGGTGACCCATGCGAGGTGGCAGCCCCCAGGTGATGTGTGACTGGGCTGAGGTGAAACCCAATGGAATGTCAGCCTCACCACATAGGTGACCCTGGTGTGGTGGCATCCCACCAGGCGGCATGTGCCCTGGCCAAGGTCAAACACAGCTTCTGTGATGGCCTTGCCACTCGGGTGACAGGTGCAAAGTGGCTCCCCATCAGGTGGCATGTGCCTGGTCTGAGGTGACAGCCAGCAGCTATGATGTACTTGCCACATGGGTTACCTATGTGAGGTGGCACCCCACTGGGTGGATATGCCCAGGTGGATGTGACACCTGGCAGCCCTGATGGCCTCAGCACGTGGGTGACTGATGTGAGGTGGCACCCTGCTAGGTGGGGTGTGATGGATCTGAGGTGACATCTGGCAGCCATAATGGCCTTGCAACATGGGTGGCACATGCAAAGTGGCACACCGCAGGTGGGATGTGAGGGGGTCTAGGTGACACCCGGTGGCTTTGACGGTGCAGCTATGTGTGTGACAAGGGCAAGGGTGCACCCATCTGGGTGGGGTGTTACTGGACCAAGGTTACACCTTGTGACCATAATGGCCTCAGCACTTGGGTGGTATGCATGATGTGGCACCCTGCCAGCAGGGTGTGATGGGGCCAATCGACACCCCATGATTGTGACAGCCTCTCAACACGGATGACCCATGTGAGGTGGCTTGTTGCCGGGCAGGGTGTGACTGAGCTGAGGTGACATCTGGCAGCCATTACAGCCTCACCACATGGCTGACACATGCGCGGTGGCACCCTGTTTGGCTGGATGTGCCTGGGCCTAGGTGACAGCCTGTTGCTGTGAGGGCAATGCCACAAGTGTGACCCTTGTGAGATGGCACTCTGGTGGGTGGGGTTTGCATGGGCCTAGGGGCCACCTGGTGGCCGAGAGGGCCTAGCAACCCAGGTTACCCTCACGAGATGGCACCCTGCCTGATGGGGTGTGCCCAATTCAAGGTGTTACCTGATTGTCATGACAGCATCACCACATGCATGGCATGCACAAGGTGGTACACTGTTGGGCTGTGTTTTATAATTCTAGGTGACACCCCGTGGCCTTCATGGCCTTGCCATGTGGGTGGCATGCACGAAGTGGCTCCTGGCCGGCCATGGTGTCCCTGGGCTGAGGTGAGACCTGGCAACACTGACGGCCTCACCACATGGCTTACACATGTAAGGTGGCACCCCACAGGGTGGATGTGCCTGGGCTGAGGTGAGGCCTGATATCCCTGATGGCCTCACCACGTGGGTGAATCACATGAGTTGACACCCCACCAGGCAGGGTGTGATGGGGCTGAAGTGACACCCAGCAGCCATAATGGCCTTGCAATGTGGGTGGAACCAGCAAAGTGCCACCACTCTGGGCAGGGTGTAAGGGTGCCAAGGAGACACATGGTGCTGTGATGGCCCAGCACCATGGGTGGCAAGTGCAAGGTTGCACCCCACCAGGTGGGGTGTTACAGGGCTGAGGTGGCACCTGGTGGCTGTGATGGCCTCACCACTTGGGTGGCACACACATGGTAGCACCCTGAAAGGCAAGGTGCGATGGGGCCAATGGACACCCTGTGGCTGTGACAGCCTCGCAACCCTGGTGACCTATACTAGGTGTCTTCCTGCTGGGCAGGTTGTGACCAAGCTGAGGTGACACCCGGCAGCAAGATGGCCTTGCCACATGGGTGACCTGCAAGAGGTGGCACCATGCTGTGTGGGTTGTGACCAGGCCAAGGGGACACCTGGCGGCCATGACAGCCTCGCCACAATCGTAGCAAGTGTGAGATTGCACCCTGCAGGCTGCAGTGTGAGCAGGCCAAAGTGATCCACAGCAGCTGTGAGAGCCACATCACATGGGTGACCCTTGCAAACTGGCACCCCGTTAGGTGGTGTGTGACTGGTCCAAGGTGATGCCCAGTGGCCATGAGGACCTCACCACATGGGTGACCCACATGAGCTGGCACCCTGCCTGGCAGGGTGTAACCAGGCCAAGGTGACATCTGGTGGCATAGAGGTGCTCACAACGTGAGTAACCATGCAAGGTGGCATCTCACATGGTGGGGTATGCCCGGGTTGAGGTGACACACTTTGACCGAGACAGACTTGCAGCACAGGTGGCATGCACAAGGTGACACCCCACTGTGCAGTGTGTGATCAGGCTGAGGTGACACCTGGTGGCTGTGATGGTCTCGTCCTGAGGGAAGCACATGCTAGTTGACACCCTGGCAGGTGGGTATTGACCAGGAAGAGGTGACACCCAGTGGCCGTGATGGCCTCACTACATGGGGGACACACAAGAGATGACATGGTGCCAGGTGTGGTGTCACAGGGACAAGGTGGCACCTAGTGGTGTGATTGCCTAGCTATGCAGGTGGCACATCAAGGTGGCACCTGGCAGGGCGGGGAATGATGGGGCTGAAGTGACACCCAGTGGCCATGATGGCCTAGCCATGTGAGTAGCATGCACTATGTAGCACCCCATCAGGCAGTGTCTGAGTGGGCTTAGGTGACACCTCGTGGCCTTGGTAGCCTCACCATGCTGGTGACATGGGTGAGGTAGCACCTTGCCTGGAGGGGTGTGACATGGCTGAGATGACACGTGGTGGTCATGATCCCTTGCCTCTTAGGTGGCTCCAGCGTGGTGGCAACCTGCTGTGAAAGCTATGAAGGGGTCAAGTTGACATCCCATGGCTATGACAGCCTCACCACATGGGTGACCCAAGTGAGGTGGCTCCCCACAAGACATGGTGTGACTGAGCTAAGCTGTCACCCAGTGGCAGTGATGGCTTCTCCATGCAGGTCACCCATACGAGGTGGTACCCCACTGGGTGGTGGGTAAAGCAACCAAGGTGACACCCGGCAGCTGTGAGGGCCTCATCACGTGGGTGATCTGTGCATGGTGGCTCCCCACCAGGCATTGTGTGCTCAGGCAGAGGAGACATCTGGCAGCCATGACAGCTTCACCATGCAGTTGACCTTTGCCAGGTGGCAACCTGCGGGGTGGGATGTGACCATGCAGACGTGACATCCAGTGGTGTGACCACCTTGCCATGCAGGTCCTATGTCGAGGTGACATTCTTCTGGTCAGGGAGTGACGGGGCTGGAAATTGGTGGCCGTGAGTGCTGCACCATGTGGGAGGCACATGCTAGGTGACATCCCAATGGGCAAGGTGTACCCAGGCCGAGGTGACACTCAGTGGCTGTGATGGCCTCACAACACAGGTGACCCATGTGATTTGGTATCCTGCATGGTGTGGTGTGACTGGGTTGACATGACACAGCGACCACATTGGACTTGCAATGTGGGTGGCATGCATGAGGTTAGCCCTGCCAGGTAGGGTGTGATCGGGCTGAGGTGACACCCGGCAGCCATGATGGGCTTGCCACATGGATGGCACACAAGAGATGACACCCCACTGGGCATGGTGTCATGGGGATGAGGTAAAACACTATGGCTGTTACTGCCTCACCATGGGGGTAGCACATGTGTTGTCGCACCCCACCCGGCCTAGAGTGATGGGGCCAAAGTGAAACATGGTGACTGAGATGACTTGCCACGTGGGTGGCTAGAATGAGGTGGCACCCAGCTGTGCATGGCGTGGACGGGCCAAGATGACACCCGACAGCTGTGACAGCCTCGCCACGCTGGTTACCCCTGTGTGGTGGCATCCCACTGGGTGGTGTATGACTTGGCCAAGGTGACAACCAGCAGCCATGAAGGCCTCACTACATGGGTGCCATTCGTGAGTTGAAACCCCACTGGGTGGGGTGTGCCCAGGCCTAGGTGAAACATGGCTGCCGTGAGGGCCTCAACACACTGGTGACCTGCATGAGGTGGTATCCTGCTGGGTGGGGTGTGCCCATGCCCAGGTGTCACCTGGCTGCTGTGATTGCCCTGCAAGGTGGGTTACCAGTGCTGGGTGGGGTGCACCCAGGTTGAGGTGACACATGGTTGGTGTGACAGATGAGCAATATGGGTGGCATGTGTAAGGTGACACTCCACTGGGGTGGGTGTGACCAGGCTGAGGTGACACCTTGTGGCTGTGACGGCCTTGCCATGTGGGTGGCATGTACGAGGTAGCACCCCACCAGGTAGGGAGTGATGGGGCCGAGGTTCCAGCAGGCCACTGTAATGTCCTCAACATGCGGGTGACCAATGAGATGTAGCATCCCACCAGGTGGGGTGTGCCCAGGCCTAGGTGACACCTGGCAGCCATGATGGCCTCACATTTCAGGTGACTCGTGCAAAGTGGCATTGCACACGGTGAGGTGCACCTGGGTTGAGGTGACACCTGATGACAGTGATGGACTCACAACACGGGTGGCTTGCATGAGGTGACACACTGGAGGACAGAGTGTGATTGAGCTAAGGTGACACCTGGTGGCTGTGGTGTCCTCATCACATGGGTGGCATGCAAGAGATGACACCCCACCGGGTGTGGTGTCATGGGGATGAGGTGACAGCTAGTGGCTGTGACTGCATTGTCATGTGGGTGGCACATGTGAGGTAGCACCCCATCAGGTAGGGAGAGTTGGGGCCGAGGTGACACATGGTGGCTGTGACGGCCACACCACATGGGTGACCTGCATGAGGTGGCATTCCACCATGAGGCGTGTGTCTGGGCCATTTTGACACTCAGTGGCTGTGATGTCTTCACCACCCGGGTGGCTCATGCAAGGTTTCACCCTGCCAGGTGGTGTGTTATGGGGCTGAGGTGACACACCATGGTCATGATGACCTTGCCATGCTGGTGACATATGTCAGGTGGTACCTGACCTGGTGGGGTTTGACAGGACTGATGTGACACCTGGCGGCCATGATGGGTTTGCCTCACAGGTGACCCGTGTGAGGTGGCACCCTGATGGGTGGAGTACAATGGGGCTGAGGTGACACCTGGTGGTTGTTACGGCCTTGCCATGCGGGTGGCCTGTATGAGGTAGCACCCCACCAGGTAGGGAGTGATGGGGCAGAGGTTCCACCAGGCCACAGTAGTGTGCTCAACATGCGGGTGACCAATGAGATGGAGCATCCCACCAGGTGGGGTGTGCCCAGGCCTAGGTGACACCTGGCAGTGTGTTGGCCTCACCACATGGGTGACCCTGGCAGGCTGGAACCCCACTGGGCAGGTGTTTCTGGGCCAAGGTCAAACACAGGTTCTGTGATGGCCTCACCACATGGGTGGCACCCCACTGGGTTGCGTGTGCCCAGGCCAAGGTGACACTCAGGGGCCATGACAGCCTTACCACGTGGATGACCAGTGTGATGTGGCCACCTGTTGGGCAGCACATGACTGTGCCAAAGTGACACCTGGTGGATGTGATGGCCTCACCATGCAGGTGACCTGTACAAGGCCTCACCACATGGGTGGCATGCATGAGGTTGCTCTCCACTGGGCAGAGTGACCCAAGGCCGAGGTGACACCTGGTGGCCATGGTGGCCTCACCATGCAGATGGCACATGTGGAGTGGCATCCCTCAGGGTGGGATTTGCCCAGGCCAAGGTCAAACCCCACTTCCATTATGGCCTCAATACGTGGGTGACCCACATGAGGTTGCACCCAGCTGGGCGGGTTGTGCCAGTTCTGAGGTGAAACCCAGTGGGCATGAAGGCCTAGCCACACGGGAGACCCACACATGGTGGCACACAGCCAGGCAGTGTGTAACTGGGCCAAGGTGACACCCAGTGACCATTACGGCCTTGCCTCATGGGTGATATGTGTGAAGTGGCACTCTGTGGGGCAGGGTGTTACCAGGCCTAAGTGACACCCTGGCCATGAGGGTCTTGCCATGTGCATCACCTGCATGATGTGGCTCCCCACTGGGCAGGTTGTGAAGTAGCCGAGGTGAAACTCGGCCTCCTGACCTCATCGCCATGCTGGTGGCATGTGCGAAGTGTCACCGTGATGGGTGGGGAGTGCCCAGGTCTAGGTGACACCCAGCTGCCATGCAGGCCTCATCAGGCAGATGCACCACAGTATGTGGCACTCCTCCAGTTGGTGTGTGCCCTGGCGAAAGTGAATCCCAGCATTCATGAGGGCATCAACATGTGGGTGACCCATGCGAGGTGGCAGCCCCCAGGTGATGTGTGACTGGGCTGAGGTGAAACCCAATGGAATGTCAGCCTCACCACATAGGTGACCCTGGTGTGGTGGCATCCCACCAGGCGGCATGTGCCCTGGCCAAGGTCAAACACAGCTTCTGTGATGGCCTTGCCACTCGGGTGACAGGTGCAAAGTGGCTCCCCATCAGGTGGCATGTGCCTGGTCTGAGGTGACAGCCAGCAGCTATGATGTACTTGCCACATGGGTTACCTATGTGAGGTGGCACCCCACTGGGTGGATATGCCCAGGTGGATGTGACACCTGGCAGCCCTGATGGCCTCAGCACGTGGGTGACTGATGTGAGGTGGCACCCTGCTAGGTGGGGTGTGATGGATCTGAGGTGACATCTGGCAGCCATAATGGCCTTGCAACATGGGTGGCACATGCAAAGTGGCACACCGCAGGTGGGATGTGAGGGGGTCTAGGTGACACCCGGTGGCTTTGACGGTGCAGCTATGTGTGTGACAAGGGCAAGGGTGCACCCATCTGGGTGGGGTGTTACTGGACCAAGGTTACACCTTGTGACCATAATGGCCTCAGCACTTGGGTGGTATGCATGATGTGGCACCCTGCCAGCAGGGTGTGATGGGGCCAATCGACACCCCATGATTGTGACAGCCTCTCAACACGGATGACCCATGTGAGGTGGCTTGTTGCCGGGCAGGGTGTGACTGAGCTGAGGTGACATCTGGCAGCCATTACAGCCTCACCACATGGCTGACACATGCGCGGTGGCACCCTGTTTGGCTGGATGTGCCTGGGCCTAGGTGACAGCCTGTTGCTGTGAGGGCAATGCCACAAGTGTGACCCTTGTGAGATGGCACTCTGGTGGGTGGGGTTTGCATGGGCCTAGGGGCCACCTGGTGGCCGAGAGGGCCTAGCAACCCAGGTTACCCTCACGAGATGGCACCCTGCCTGATGGGGTGTGCCCAATTCAAGGTGTTACCTGATTGTCATGACAGCATCACCACATGCATGGCATGCACAAGGTGGTACACTGTTGGGCTGTGTTTTATAATTCTAGGTGACACCCCGTGGCCTTCATGGCCTTGCCATGTGGGTGGCATGCACGAAGTGGCTCCTGGCCGGCCATGGTGTCCCTGGGCTGAGGTGAGACCTGGCAACACTGACGGCCTCACCACATGGCTTACACATGTAAGGTGGCACCCCACAGGGTGGATGTGCCTGGGCTGAGGTGAGGCCTGATATCCCTGATGGCCTCACCACGTGGGTGAATCACATGAGTTGACACCCCACCAGGCAGGGTGTGATGGGGCTGAAGTGACACCCAGCAGCCATAATGGCCTTGCAATGTGGGTGGAACCAGCAAAGTGCCACCACTCTGGGCAGGGTGTAAGGGTGCCAAGGAGACACATGGTGCTGTGATGGCCCAGCACCATGGGTGGCAAGTGCAAGGTTGCACCCCACCAGGTGGGGTGTTACAGGGCTGAGGTGGCACCTGGTGGCTGTGATGGCCTCACCACTTGGGTGGCACACATATGGTAGCACCCTGAAAGGCAAGGTGCGATGGGGCCAATGGACACCCTGTGGCTGTGACAGCCTCGCAACCCTGGTGACCTATACTAGGTGTCTTCCTGCTGGGCAGGTTGTGACCAAGCTGAGGTGACACCCGGCAGCAAGATGGCCTTGCCACATGGGTGACCTGCAAGAGGTGGCACCATGCTGTGTGGGTTGTGACCAGGCCAAGGGGACACCTGGCGGCCATGACAGCCTCGCCACAATCGTAGCAAGTGTGAGATTGCACCCTGCAGGCTGCAGTGTGAGCAGGCCAAAGTGATCCACAGCAGCTGTGAGAGCCACATCACATGGGTGACCCTTGCAAACTGGCACCCCGTTAGGTGGTGTGTGACTGGTCCAAGGTGATGCCCAGTGGCCATGAGGACCTCACCACATGGGTGACCCACATGAGCTGGCACCCTGCCTGGCAGGGTGTAACCAGGCCAAGGTGACATCTGGTGGCATAGAGGTGCTCACAACGTGAGTAACCATGCGAGGTGGCATCTCACATGGTGGGGTATGCCCGGGTTGAGGTGACACACTTTGACCGAGACAGACTTGCAGCACAGGTGGCATGCACAAGGTGACACCCCACTGTGCAGTGTGTGATCGGGCTGAGCTGACACCTGGTGGCTGTGATGGTCTCGTCCTGAGGGAAGCACATGCTAGTTGACACCCTGGCAGGTGGGTATTGACCAGGAAGAGGTGACACCCAGTGGCCGTGATGGCCTCACTACATGGGGGACACACAAGAGATGACATGGTGCCAGGTGTGGTGTCACAGGGACAAGGTGGCACCTAGTGGTGTGATTGCCTAGCTATGCAGGTGGCACATCAAGGTGGCACCTGGCAGGGCGGGGAATGATGGGGCTGAAGTGACACCCAGTGGCCATGATGGCCTAGCCATGTGAGTAGCATGCACTATGTAGCACCCCATCAGGCAGTGTCTGAGTGGGCTTAGGTGACACCTCGTGGCCTTGGTAGCCTCACCATGCTGGTGACATGGGTGAGGTAGCACCTTGCCTGGAGGGGTGTGACATGGCTGAGATGACACGTGGTGGTCATGATCCCTTGCCTCTTAGGTGGCTCCAGCGTGGTGGCAACCTGCTGTGAAAGCTATGAAGGGGTCAAGTTGACATCCCATGGCTATGACAGCCTCACCACATGGGTGACCCAAGTGAGGTGGCTCCCCACAAGACATGGTGTGACTGAGCTAAGCTGTCACCCAGTGGCAGTGATGGCTTCTCCATGCAGGTCACCCATACGAGGTGGTACCCCACTGGGTGGTGGGTAAAGCAACCAAGGTGACACCCGGCAGCTGTGAGGGCCTCATCACGTGGGTGATCTGTGCATGGTGGCTCCCCACCAGGCATTGTGTGCTCAGGCAGAGGAGACATCTGGCAGCCATGACAGCTTCACCATGCAGTTGACCTTTGCCAGGTGGCAACCTGCGGGGTGGGATGTGACCATGCAGACGTGACACCCAGTGGTGTGACCACCTTGCCATGCAGGTCCTATGTCGAGGTGACATTCTTCTGGTCAGGGAGTGACGGGGCTGGAAATTGGTGGCCGTGAGTGCTGCACCATGTGGGAGGCACATGCTAGGTGACATCCCAATGGGCAAGGTGTACCCAGGCCGAGGTGACACTCAGTGGCTGTGATGGCCTCACAACACAGGTGACCCATGCGATTTGGTATCCTGCATGGTGTGGTGTGACTGGGTTGACATGACACAGCGACCACATTGGACTTGCAATGTGGGTGGCATGCATGAGGTTAGCCCTGCCAGGTAGGGTGTGATCGGGCTGAGGTGACACCCGGCAGCCATGATGGGCTTGCCACATGGATGGCACACAAGAGATGACACCCCACTGGGCATGGTGTCATGGGGATGAGGTAAAACACTATGGCTGTTACTGCCTCACCATGGGGGTAGCACATGTGTTGTCACACCCCACCCGGCCTAGAGTGATGGGGCCAAAGGGAAACATGGTGACTGAGATGACTTGCCACGTGGGTGGCTAGAATGAGGTGGCACCCAGCTGTGCATGGCGTGGACGGGCCAAGATGACACCCGACAGCTGTGACAGCCTCGCCACGCTGGTTACCCCTGTGTGGTGGCATCCCACTGGGTGGTGTATGACTTGGCCAAGGTGACAACCAGCAGCCATGAAGGCCTCACTACATGGGTGCCATTCGTGAGTTGAAACCCCACTGGGTGGGGTGTGCCCAGGCCTAGGTGAAACATGGCTGCCGTGAGGGCCTCAACACACTGGTGACCCGCATGAGGTGGTATCCTGCTGGGTGGGGTGTGCCCATGCCCAGGTGTCACCTGGCTGCTGTGATTGCCCTGCAAGGTGGGTTACCAGTGCTGGGTGGGGTGCACCCAGGTTGAGGTGACACATGGTTGGTGTGACAGATGAGCAATATGGGTGGCATGTGTAAGGTGACACTCCACTGGGGTGGGTGTGACCAGGCTGAGGTGACACCTTGTGGCTGTGACGGCCTTGCCATGTGGGTGGCATGTACGAGGTAGCACCCCACCAGGTAGGGAGTGATGGGGCCGAGGTTCCAGCAGGCCACTGTAATGTCCTCAACATGCGGGTGACCAATGAGATGTAGCATCCCACCAGGTGGGGTGTGCCCAGGCCTAGGTGACACCTGGCAGCCATGATGGCCTCACATTTCAGGTGACTCGTGCAAAGTGGCATTGCACACGGTGAGGTGCACCTGGGTTGAGGTGACACCTGATGACAGTGATGGACTCACAACACGGGTGGCTTGCATGAGGTGACACACTGGAGGACAGAGTGTGATTGAGCTAAGGTGACACCTGGTGGCTGTGGTGTCCTCATCACATGGGTGGCATGCAAGAGATGACACCCCACCGGGTGTTGTGTCATGGGGATGAGGTGACAGCTAGTGGCTGTGACTGCATTGTCATGTGGGTGGCACATGTGAGGTAGCACCCCATCAGGTAGGGAGAGTTGGGGCCGAGGTGACACATGGTGGCTGTGACGGCCACACCACATGGGTGACCTGCATGAGGTGGCATTCCACCATGAGGCGTGTGTCTGGGCCATTTTGACACTCAGTGGCTGTGATGTCTTCACCACCCGGGTGGCTCATGCAAGGTTTCACCCTGCCAGGTGGTGTGTTATGGGGCTGAGGTGACACACCATGGTCATGATGACCTTGCCATGCTGGTGACATATGTCAGGTGGTACCTGACCTGGTGGGGTTTGACAGGACTGATGTGACACCTGGCGGCCATGATGGGTTTGCCTCACAGGTGACCCGTGTGAGGTGGCACCCTGATGGGTGGAGTACAATGGGGCTGAGGTGACACCTGGTGGTTGTTACGGCCTTGCCATGCGGGTGGCCTGTATGAGGTAGCACCCCACCAGGTAGGGAGTGATGGGGCAGAGGTTCCACCAGGCCACAGTAGTGTGCTCAACATGCGGGTGACCAATGAGATGGAGCATCCCACCAGGTGGGGTGTGCCCAGGCCTAGGTGACACCTGGCAGTGTGTTGGCCTCACCACATGGGTGACCCTGGCAGGCTGGAACCCCACTGGGCAGGTGTTTCTGGGCCAAGGTCAAACACAGGTTCTGTGATGGCCTCACCACATGGGTGGCACCCCACTGGGTTGCGTGTGCCCAGGCCAAGGTGACACTCAGGGGCCATGACAGCCTTACCACGTGGATGACCAGTGTGATGTGGCCACCTGTTGGGCAGCACATGACTGTGCCAAAGTGACACCTGGTGGATGTGATGGCCTCACCATGCAGGTGACCTGTACAAGGCCTCACCACATGGGTGGCATGCATGAGGTTGCTCTCCACTGGGCAGAGTGACCCAAGGCCGAGGTGACACCTGGTGGCCATGGTGGCCTCACCATGCAGATGGCACATGTGGAGTGGCATCCCTCAGGGTGGGATTTGCCCAGGCCAAGGTCAAACCCCACTTCCATTATGGCCTCAATACGTGGGTGACCCACATGAGGTTGCACCCAGCTGGGCGGGTTGTGCCAGTTCTGAGGTGAAACCCAGTGGGCATGAAGGCCTAGCCACACGGGAGACCCACACATGGTGGCACACAGCCAGGCAGTGTGTAACTGGGCCAAGGTGACACCCAGTGACCATTACGGCCTTGCCTCATGGGTGATATGTGTGAAGTGGCACTCTGTGGGGCAGGGTGTTACCAGGCCTAAGTGACACCCTGGCCATGAGGGTCTTGCCATGTGCATCACCTGCATGATGTGGCTCCCCACTGGGCAGGTTGTGAAGTAGCCGAGGTGAAACTCGGCCTCCTGACCTCATCGCCATGCTGGTGGCATGTGCGAAGTGTCACCGTGATGGGTGGGGAGTGCCCAGGTCTAGGTGACACCCAGCTGCCATGCAGGCCTCATCAGGCAGATGCACCACAGTATGTGGCACTCCTCCAGTTGGTGTGTGCCCTGGCGAAAGTGAATCCCAGCATTCATGAGGGCATCAACATGTGGGTGACCCATGCGAGGTGGCAGCCCCCAGGTGATGTGTGACTGGGCTGAGGTGAAACCCAATGGAATGTCAGCCTCACCACATAGGTGACCCTGGTGTGGTGGCATCCCACCAGGCGGCATGTGCCCTGGCCAAGGTCAAACACAGCTTCTGTGATGGCCTTGCCACTCGGGTGACAGGTGCAAAGTGGCTCCCCATCAGGTGGCATGTGCCTGGTCTGAGGTGACAGCCAGCAGCTATGATGTACTTGCCACATGGGTTACCTATGTGAGGTGGCACCCCACTGGGTGGATATGCCCAGGTGGATGTGACACCTGGCAGCCCTGATGGCCTCAGCACGTGGGTGACTGATGTGAGGTGGCACCCTGCTAGGTGGGGTGTGATGGATCTGAGGTGACATCTGGCAGCCATAATGGCCTTGCAACATGGGTGGCACATGCAAAGTGGCACACCGCAGGTGGGATGTGAGGGGGTCTAGGTGACACCCGGTGGCTTTGACGGTGCAGCTATGTGTGTGACAAGGGCAAGGGTGCACCCATCTGGGTGGGGTGTTACTGGACCAAGGTTACACCTTGTGACCATAATGGCCTCAGCACTTGGGTGGTATGCATGATGTGGCACCCTGCCAGCAGGGTGTGATGGGGCCAATCGACACCCCATGATTGTGACAGCCTCTCAACACGGATGACCCATGTGAGGTGGCTTGTTGCCGGGCAGGGTGTGACTGAGCTGAGGTGACATCTGGCAGCCATTACAGCCTCACCACATGGCTGACACATGCGCGGTGGCACCCTGTTTGGCTGGATGTGCCTGGGCCTAGGTGACAGCCTGTTGCTGTGAGGGCAATGCCACAAGTGTGACCCTTGTGAGATGGCACTCTGGTGGGTGGGGTTTGCATGGGCCTAGGGGCCACCTGGTGGCCGAGAGGGCCTAGCAACCCAGGTTACCCTCACGAGATGGCACCCTGCCTGATGGGGTGTGCCCAATTCAAGGTGTTACCTGATTGTCATGACAGCATCACCACATGCATGGCATGCACAAGGTGGTACACTGTTGGGCTGTGTTTTATAATTCTAGGTGACACCCCGTGGCCTTCATGGCCTTGCCATGTGGGTGGCATGCACGAAGTGGCTCCTGGCCGGCCATGGTGTCCCTGGGCTGAGGTGAGACCTGGCAACACTGACGGCCTCACCACATGGCTTACACATGTAAGGTGGCACCCCACAGGGTGGATGTGCCTGGGCTGAGGTGAGGCCTGATATCCCTGATGGCCTCACCACGTGGGTGAATCACATGAGTTGACACCCCACCAGGCAGGGTGTGATGGGGCTGAAGTGACACCCAGCAGCCATAATGGCCTTGCAATGTGGGTGGAACCAGCAAAGTGCCACCACTCTGGGCAGGGTGTAAGGGTGCCAAGGAGACACATGGTGCTGTGATGGCCCAGCACCATGGGTGGCAAGTGCAAGGTTGCACCCCACCAGGTGGGGTGTTACAGGGCTGAGGTGGCACCTGGTGGCTGTGATGGCCTCACCACTTGGGTGGCACACACATGGTAGCACCCTGAAAGGCAAGGTGCGATGGGGCCAATGGACACCCTGTGGCTGTGACAGCCTCGCAACCCTGGTGACCTATACTAGGTGTCTTCCTGCTGGGCAGGTTGTGACCAAGCTGAGGTGACACCCGGCAGCAAGATGGCCTTGCCACATGGGTGACCTGCAAGAGGTGGCACCATGCTGTGTGGGTTGTGACCAGGCCAAGGGGACACCTGGCGGCCATGACAGCCTCGCCACAATCGTAGCAAGTGTGAGATTGCACCCTGCAGGCTGCAGTGTGAGCAGGCCAAAGTGATCCACAGCAGCTGTGAGAGCCACATCACATGGGTGACCCTTGCAAACTGGCACCCCGTTAGGTGGTGTGTGACTGGTCCAAGGTGATGCCCAGTGGCCATGAGGACCTCACCACATGGGTGACCCACATGAGCTGGCACCCTGCCTGGCAGGGTGTAACCAGGCCAAGGTGACATCTGGTGGCATAGAGGTGCTCACAACGTGAGTAACCATGCAAGGTGGCATCTCACATGGTGGGGTATGCCCGGGTTGAGGTGACACACTTTGACCGAGACAGACTTGCAGCACAGGTGGCATGCACAAGGTGACACCCCACTGTGCAGTGTGTGATCAGGCTGAGGTGACACCTGGTGGCTGTGATGGTCTCGTCCTGAGGGAAGCACATGCTAGTTGACACCCTGGCAGGTGGGTATTGACCAGGAAGAGGTGACACCCAGTGGCCGTGATGGCCTCACTACATGGGGGACACACAAGAGATGACATGGTGCCAGGTGTGGTGTCACAGGGACAAGGTGGCACCTAGTGGTGTGATTGCCTAGCTATGCAGGTGGCACATCAAGGTGGCACCTGGCAGGGCGGGGAATGATGGGGCTGAAGTGACACCCAGTGGCCATGATGGCCTAGCCATGTGAGTAGCATGCACTATGTAGCACCCCATCAGGCAGTGTCTGAGTGGGCTTAGGTGACACCTCGTGGCCTTGGTAGCCTCACCATGCTGGTGACATGGGTGAGGTAGCACCTTGCCTGGAGGGGTGTGACATGGCTGAGATGACACGTGGTGGTCATGATCCCTTGCCTCTTAGGTGGCTCCAGCGTGGTGGCAACCTGCTGTGAAAGCTATGAAGGGGTCAAGTTGACATCCCATGGCTATGACAGCCTCACCACATGGGTGACCCAAGTGAGGTGGCTCCCCACAAGACATGGTGTGACTGAGCTAAGCTGTCACCCAGTGGCAGTGATGGCTTCTCCATGCAGGTCACCCATACGAGGTGGTACCCCACTGGGTGGTGGGTAAAGCAACCAAGGTGACACCCGGCAGCTGTGAGGGCCTCATCACGTGGGTGATCTGTGCATGGTGGCTCCCCACCAGGCATTGTGTGCTCAGGCAGAGGAGACATCTGGCAGCCATGACAGCTTCACCATGCAGTTGACCTTTGCCAGGTGGCAACCTGCGGGGTGGGATGTGACCATGCAGACGTGACATCCAGTGGTGTGACCACCTTGCCATGCAGGTCCTATGTCGAGGTGACATTCTTCTGGTCAGGGAGTGACGGGGCTGGAAATTGGTGGCCGTGAGTGCTGCACCATGTGGGAGGCACATGCTAGGTGACATCCCAATGGGCAAGGTGTACCCAGGCCGAGGTGACACTCAGTGGCTGTGATGGCCTCACAACACAGGTGACCCATGTGATTTGGTATCCTGCATGGTGTGGTGTGACTGGGTTGACATGACACAGCGACCACATTGGACTTGCAATGTGGGTGGCATGCATGAGGTTAGCCCTGCCAGGTAGGGTGTGATCGGGCTGAGGTGACACCCGGCAGCCATGATGGGCTTGCCACATGGATGGCACACAAGAGATGACACCCCACTGGGCATGGTGTCATGGGGATGAGGTAAAACACTATGGCTGTTACTGCCTCACCATGGGGGTAGCACATGTGTTGTCGCACCCCACCCGGCCTAGAGTGATGGGGCCAAAGTGAAACATGGTGACTGAGATGACTTGCCACGTGGGTGGCTAGAATGAGGTGGCACCCAGCTGTGCATGGCGTGGACGGGCCAAGATGACACCCGACAGCTGTGACAGCCTCGCCACGCTGGTTACCCCTGTGTGGTGGCATCCCACTGGGTGGTGTATGACTTGGCCAAGGTGACAACCAGCAGCCATGAAGGCCTCACTACATGGGTGCCATTCGTGAGTTGAAACCCCACTGGGTGGGGTGTGCCCAGGCCTAGGTGAAACATGGCTGCCGTGAGGGCCTCAACACACTGGTGACCCGCATGAGGTGGTATCCTGCTGGGTGGGGTGTGCCCATGCCCAGGTGTCACCTGGCTGCTGTGATTGCCCTGCAAGGTGGGTTACCAGTGCTGGGTGGGGTGCACCCAGGTTGAGGTGACACATGGTTGGTGTGACAGATGAGCAATATGGGTGGCATGTGTAAGGTGACACTCCACTGGGGTGGGTGTGACCAGGCTGAGGTGACACCTTGTGGCTGTGACGGCCTTGCCATGTGGGTGGCATGTACGAGGTAGCACCCCACCAGGTAGGGAGTGATGGGGCCGAGGTTCCAGCAGGCCACTGTAATGTCCTCAACATGCGGGTGACCAATGAGATGTAGCATCCCACCAGGTGGGGTGTGCCCAGGCCTAGGTGACACCTGGCAGCCATGATGGCCTCACATTTCAGGTGACTCGTGCAAAGTGGCATTGCACACGGTGAGGTGCACCTGGGTTGAGGTGACACCTGATGACAGTGATGGACTCACAACACGGGTGGCTTGCATGAGGTGACACACTGGAGGACAGAGTGTGATTGAGCTAAGGTGACACCTGGTGGCTGTGGTGTCCTCATCACATGGGTGGCATGCAAGAGATGACACCCCACCGGGTGTGGTGTCATGGGGATGAGGTGACAGCTAGTGGCTGTGACTGCATTGTCATGTGGGTGGCACATGTGAGGTAGCACCCCATCAGGTAGGGAGAGTTGGGGCCGAGGTGACACATGGTGGCTGTGACGGCCACACCACATGGGTGACCTGCATGAGGTGGCATTCCACCATGAGGCGTGTGTCTGGGCCATTTTGACACTCAGTGGCTGTGATGTCTTCACCACCCGGGTGGCTCATGCAAGGTTTCACCCTGCCAGGTGGTGTGTTATGGGGCTGAGGTGACACACCATGGTCATGATGACCTTGCCATGCTGGTGACATATGTCAGGTGGTACCTGACCTGGTGGGGTTTGACAGGACTGATGTGACACCTGGCGGCCATGATGGGTTTGCCTCACAGGTGACCCGTGTGAGGTGGCACCCTGATGGGTGGAGTACAATGGGGCTGAGGTGACACCTGGTGGTTGTTACGGCCTTGCCATGCGGGTGGCCTGTATGAGGTAGCACCCCACCAGGTAGGGAGTGATGGGGCAGAGGTTCCACCAGGCCACAGTAGTGTGCTCAACATGCGGGTGACCAATGAGATGGAGCATCCCACCAGGTGGGGTGTGCCCAGGCCTAGGTGACACCTGGCAGTGTGTTGGCCTCACCACATGGGTGACCCTGGCAGGCTGGAACCCCACTGGGCAGGTGTTTCTGGGCCAAGGTCAAACACAGGTTCTGTGATGGCCTCACCACATGGGTGGCACCCCACTGGGTTGCGTGTGCCCAGGCCAAGGTGACACTCAGGGGCCATGACAGCCTTACCACGTGGATGACCAGTGTGATGTGGCCACCTGTTGGGCAGCACATGACTGTGCCAAAGTGACACCTGGTGGATGTGATGGCCTCACCATGCAGGTGACCTGTACAAGGCCTCACCACATGGGTGGCATGCATGAGGTTGCTCTCCACTGGGCAGAGTGACCCAAGGCCGAGGTGACACCTGGTGGCCATGGTGGCCTCACCATGCAGATGGCACATGTGGAGTGGCATCCCTCAGGGTGGGATTTGCCCAGGCCAAGGTCAAACCCCACTTCCATTATGGCCTCAATACGTGGGTGACCCACATGAGGTTGCACCCAGCTGGGCGGGTTGTGCCAGTTCTGAGGTGAAACCCAGTGGGCATGAAGGCCTAGCCACACGGGAGACCCACACATGGTGGCACACAGCCAGGCAGTGTGTAACTGGGCCAAGGTGACACCCAGTGACCATTACGGCCTTGCCTCATGGGTGATATGTGTGAAGTGGCACTCTGTGGGGCAGGGTGTTACCAGGCCTAAGTGACACCCTGGCCATGAGGGTCTTGCCATGTGCATCACCTGCATGATGTGGCTCCCCACTGGGCAGGTTGTGAAGTAGCCGAGGTGAAACTCGGCCTCCTGACCTCATCGCCATGCTGGTGGCATGTGCGAAGTGTCACCGTGATGGGTGGGGAGTGCCCAGGTCTAGGTGACACCCAGCTGCCATGCAGGCCTCATCAGGCAGATGCACCACAGTATGTGGCACTCCTCCAGTTGGTGTGTGCCCTGGCGAAAGTGAATCCCAGCATTCATGAGGGCATCAACATGTGGGTGACCCATGTGAGGTGGCAGCCCCCAGGTGATGTGTGACTGGGCTGAGGTGAAACCCAATGGAATGTCAGCCTCACCACATAGGTGACCCTGGTGTGGTGGCATCCCACCAGGCGGCATGTGCCCTGGCCAAGGTCAAACACAGCTTCTGTGATGGCCTTGCCACTCGGGTGACAGGTGCAAAGTGGCTCCCCATCAGGTGGCATGTGCCTGGTCTGAGGTGACAGCCAGCAGCTATGATGTACTTGCCACATGGGTTACCTATGTGAGGTGGCACCCCACTGGGTGGATATGCCCAGGTGGATGTGACACCTGGCAGCCCTGATGGCCTCAGCACGTGGGTGACTGATGTGAGGTGGCACCCTGCTAGGTGGGGTGTGATGGATCTGAGGTGACATCTGGCAGCCATAATGGCCTTGCAACATGGGTGGCACATGCAAAGTGGCACACCGCAGGTGGGATGTGAGGGGGTCTAGGTGACACCCGGTGGCTTTGACGGTGCAGCTATGTGTGTGACAAGGGCAAGGGTGCACCCATCTGGGTGGGGTGTTACTGGACCAAGGTTACACCTTGTGACCATAATGGCCTCAGCACTTGGGTGGTATGCATGATGTGGCACCCTGCCAGCAGGGTGTGATGGGGCCAATCGACACCCCATGATTGTGACAGCCTCTCAACACGGATGACCCATGTGAGGTGGCTTGTTGCCGGGCAGGGTGTGACTGAGCTGAGGTGACATCTGGCAGCCATTACAGCCTCACCACATGGCTGACACATGCGCGGTGGCACCCTGTTTGGCTGGATGTGCCTGGGCCTAGGTGACAGCCTGTTGCTGTGAGGGCAATGCCACAAGTGTGACCCTTGTGAGATGGCACTCTGGTGGGTGGGGTTTGCATGGGCCTAGGGGCCACCTGGTGGCCGAGAGGGCCTAGCAACCCAGGTTACCCTCACGAGATGGCACCCTGCCTGATGGGGTGTGCCCAATTCAAGGTGTTACCTGATTGTCATGACAGCATCACCACATGCATGGCATGCACAAGGTGGTACACTGTTGGGCTGTGTTTTATAATTCTAGGTGACACCCCGTGGCCTTCATGGCCTTGCCATGTGGGTGGCATGCACGAAGTGGCTCCTGGCCGGCCATGGTGTCCCTGGGCTGAGGTGAGACCTGGCAACACTGACGGCCTCACCACATGGCTTACACATGTAAGGTGGCACCCCACAGGGTGGATGTGCCTGGGCTGAGGTGAGGCCTGATATCCCTGATGGCCTCACCACGTGGGTGAATCACATGAGTTGACACCCCACCAGGCAGGGTGTGATGGGGCTGAAGTGACACCCAGCAGCCATAATGGCCTTGCAATGTGGGTGGAACCAGCAAAGTGCCACCACTCTGGGCAGGGTGTAAGGGTGCCAAGGAGACACATGGTGCTGTGATGGCCCAGCACCATGGGTGGCAAGTGCAAGGTTGCACCCCACCAGGTGGGGTGTTACAGGGCTGAGGTGGCACCTGGTGGCTGTGATGGCCTCACCACTTGGGTGGCACACATATGGTAGCACCCTGAAAGGCAAGGTGCGATGGGGCCAATGGACACCCTGTGGCTGTGACAGCCTCGCAACCCTGGTGACCTATACTAGGTGTCTTCCTGCTGGGCAGGTTGTGACCAAGCTGAGGTGACACCCGGCAGCAAGATGGCCTTGCCACATGGGTGACCTGCAAGAGGTGGCACCATGCTGTGTGGGTTGTGACCAGGCCAAGGGGACACCTGGCGGCCATGACAGCCTCACCACAATCGTAGCAAGTGTGAGATTGCACCCTGCAGGCTGCAGTGTGACCAGGCCAAAGTGATCCACAGCAGCTGTGAGAGCCACATCACATGGGTGACCCTTGCAAACTGGCACCCCGTTAGGTGGTGTGTGACTGGTCCAAGGTGATGCCCAGTGGCCATGAGGACCTCACCACATGGGTGACCCACATGAGCTGGCACCCTGCCTGGCAGGGTGTAACCAGGCCAAGGTGACATCTGGTGGCATAGAGGTGCTCACAACGTGAGTAACCATGCGAGGTGGCATCTCACATGGTGGGGTATGCCCGGGTTGAGGTGACACACTTTGACCGAGACAGACTTGCAGCACAGGTGGCATGCACAAGGTGACACCCCACTGTGCAGTGTGTGATCGGGCTGAGCTGACACCTGGTGGCTGTGATGGTCTCGTCCTGAGGGAAGCACATGCTAGTTGACACCCTGGCAGGTGGGTATTGACCAGGAAGAGGTGACACCCAGTGGCCGTGATGGCCTCACTACATGGGGGACACACAAGAGATGACATGGTGCCAGGTGTGGTGTCACAGGGACAAGGTGGCACCTAGTGGTGTGATTGCCTAGCTATGCAGGTGGCACATCAAGGTGGCACCTGGCAGGGCGGGGAATGATGGGGCTGAAGTGACACCCAGTGGCCATGATGGCCTAGCCATGTGAGTAGCATGCACTATGTAGCACCCCATCAGGCAGTGTCTGAGTGGGCTTAGGTGACACCTCGTGGCCTTGGTAGCCTCACCATGCTGGTGACATGGGTGAGGTAGCACCTTGCCTGGAGGGGTGTGACATGGCTGAGATGACACGTGGTGGTCATGATCCCTTGCCTCTTAGGTGGCTCCAGCGTGGTGGCAACCTGCTGTGAAAGCTATGAAGGGGTCAAGTTGACATCCCATGGCTATGACAGCCTCACCACATGGGTGACCCAAGTGAGGTGGCTCCCCACAAGACATGGTGTGACTGAGCTAAGCTGTCACCCAGTGGCAGTGATGGCTTCTCCATGCAGGTCACCCATACGAGGTGGTACCCCACTGGGTGGTGGGTAAAGCAACCAAGGTGACACCCGGCAGCTGTGAGGGCCTCATCACGTGGGTGATCTGTGCATGGTGGCTCCCCACCAGGCATTGTGTGCTCAGGCAGAGGAGACATCTGGCAGCCATGACAGCTTCACCATGCAGTTGACCTTTGCCAGGTGGCAACCTGCGGGGTGGGATGTGACCATGCAGATGTGACACCCAGTGGTGTGACCACCTTGCCATGCAGGTCCTATGTCGAGGTGACATTCTTCTGGTCAGGGAGTGACGGGGCTGGAAATTGGTGGCCGTGAGTGCTGCACCATGTGGGAGGCACATGCTAGGTGACATCCCAATGGGCAAGGTGTACCCAGGCCGAGGTGACACTCAGTGGCTGTGATGGCCTCACAACACAGGTGACCCATGTGATTTGGTATCCTGCATGGTGTGGTGTGACTGGGTTGACATGACACAGCGACCACATTGGACTTGCAATGTGGGTGGCATGCATGAGGTTAGCCCTGCCAGGTAGGGTGTGATCGGGCTGAGGTGACACCCGGCAGCCATGATGGGCTTGCCACATGGATGGCACACAAGAGATGACACCCCACTGGGCATGGTGTCATGGGGATGAGGTAAAACACTATGGCTGTTACTGCCTCACCATGGGGGTAGCACATGTGTTGTCGCACCCCACCCGGCCTAGAGTGATGGGGCCAAAGTGAAACATGGTGACTGAGATGACTTGCCACGTGGGTGGCTAGAATGAGGTGGCACCCAGCTGTGCATGGCGTGGACGGGCCAAGATGACACCCGACAGCTGTGACAGCCTCGCCACGCTGGTTACCCCTGTGTGGTGGCATCCCACTCCGTGGTGTATGACTTGGCCAAGGTGACAACCAGCAGCCATGAAGGCCTCACTACATGGGTGACATTCGTGAGTTGAAACCCCACTGGGTGGGGTGTGCCCAGGCCTAGGTGAAACATGGCTGCCGTGAGGGCCTCAACACACTGGTGACCCGCATGAGGTGGTATCCTGCTGGGTGGGGTGTGCCCATGCCCAGGTGCCACCTGGCTGCTGTGATTGCCCTGCAAGGTGGGTTACCAGTGCTGGGTGGGGTGCACCCAGGTTGAGGTGACACATGGTTGGTGTGACAGATGAGCAATATGGGTGGCATGTGTAAGGTGACACTCCACTGGGGTGGGTGTGACCAGGCTGAGGTGACACCTTGTGGCTGTGACGGCCTTGCCATGTGGGTGGCATGTACGAGGTAGCACCCCACCAGGTAGGGAGTGATGGGGCCGAGGTTCCAGCAGGCCACTGTAATGTCCTCAACATGCGGGTGACCAATGAGATGTAGCATCCCACCAGGTGGGGTGTGCCCAGGCCTAGGTGACACCTGGCAGCCATGATGGCCTCACATTTCAGGTGACTCGTGCAAAGTGGCATTGCACACGGCGAGGTGCACCTGGGTTGAGGTGACACCTGATGACAGTGATGGACTCACAACACGGGTGGCTTGCATGAGGTGACACACTGGAGGACAGAGTGTGATTGAGCTAAGGTGACACCTGGTGGCTGTGGTGTCCTCATCACATGGGTGGCATGCAAGAGATGACACCCCACCAGGTGTGGTGTCATGGGGATGAGGTGACAGCTAGTGGCTGTGACTGCATTGTCATGTGGGTGGCACATGTGAGGTAGCACCCCATCAGGTAGGGAGAGTTGGGGCCGAGGTGACACATGGTGTCTGTGACGGCCACACCACATGGGTGACCTGCATGAGGTGGCATTCCACCATGAGGCGTGTGTCTGGGCCATTTTGACACTCAGTGGCTGTGATGTCTTCACCACCCGGGTGGCTCATGCAAGGTTTCACCCTGCCAGGTGGTGTGTTATGGGGCTGAGGTGACACACCATGGTCATGATGACCTTGCCATGCTGGTGACATATGTCAGGTGGTACCTGACCTGGTGGGGTTTGACAGGACTGATGTGACACCTGGCGGCCATGATGGGTTTGCCTCACAGGTGACCCGTGTGAGGTGGCACCCTGATGGGTGGAGTACAATGGGGCTGAGGTGACACCTGGTGGTTGTTACGGCCTTGCCATGCGGGTGGCCTGTACGAGGTAGCACCCCACCAGGTAGGGAGTGATGGGGCCGAGGTTCCACCAGGCCACAGTAGTGTGCTCAACATGCGGGTGACCAATGAGATGGAGCATCCCACCAGGTGGGGTGTGCCCAGGCCTAGGTGACACCTGGCAGTGTGTTGGCCTCACCACATGGGTGACCCTGGCAGGCTGGAACCCCACTGGGCAGGTGTTTCTGGGCCAAGGTCAAACACAGGTTCTGTGATGGCCTCACCACATGGGTGGCACCCC
Organism: Hippopotamus amphibius kiboko; assembly: GCF_030028045.1. Classification (NCBI taxonomy): domain Eukaryota; kingdom Metazoa; phylum Chordata; class Mammalia; order Artiodactyla; family Hippopotamidae; genus Hippopotamus; species Hippopotamus amphibius. Next base: position 100,352,875 of record NC_080188.1, on the reverse strand, counting down.
ACTGGGTTGCGTGTGCCCAGGCCAAGGTGACACTCAGGGGCCATGACAGCCTTACCACGTGGATGACCAGTGTGATGTGGCCACCTGTTGGGCAGCACATGACTGTGCCAAAGTGACACCTGGTGGATGTGATGGCCTCACCATGCAGGTGACCTGTACAAGGCCTCACCACATGGGTGGCATGCATGAGGTTGCTCTCCACTGGGCAGAGTGACCCAAGGCCGAGGTGACACCTGGTGGCCATGGTGGCCTCACCATGCAGATGGCACATGTGGAGTGGCATCCCTCAGGGTGGGATTTGCCCAGGCCAAGGTCAAACCCCACTTCCATTATGGCCTCAATACGTGGGTGACCCACATGAGGTTGCACCCAGCTGGGCGGGTTGTGCCAGTTCTGAGGTGAAACCCAGTGGGCATGAAGGCCTAGCCACACGGGAGACCCACACATGGTGGCACACAGCCAGGCAGTGTGTAACTGGGCCAAGGTGACACCCAGTGACCATTACGGCCTTGCCTCATGGGTGATATGTGTGAAGTGGCACTCTGTGGGGCAGGGTGTTACCAGGCCTAAGTGACACCCTGGCCATGAGGGTCTTGCCATGTGCATCACCTGCATGATGTGGCTCCCCACTGGGCAGGTTGTGAAGTAGCCGAGGTGAAACTCGGCCTCCTGACCTCATCGCCATGCTGGTGGCATGTGCAAAGTGTCACCGTGATGGGTGGGGAGTGCCCAGGTCTAGGTGACACCCAGCTGCCATGCAGGCCTCATCAGGCAGATGCACCACAGTATGTGGCACTCCTCCAGTTGGTGTGTGCCCTGGCGAAAGTGAATCCCAGCATTCATGAGGGCATCAACATGTGGGTGACCCATGCGAGGTGGCAGCCCCCAGGTGATGTGTGACTGGGCTGAGGTGAAACCCAATGGAATGTCAGCCTCACCACATAGGTGACCCTGGTGTGGTGGCATCCCACCAGGCGGCATGTGCCCTGGCCAAGGTCAAACACAGCTTCTGTGATGGCCTTGCCACTCGGGTGACAGGTGCAAAGTGGCTCCCCATCAGGTGGCATGTGCCTGGTCTGAGGTGACAGCCAGCAGCTATGATGTACTTGCCACATGGGTTACCTATGTGAGGTGGCACCCCACTGGGTGGATATGCCCAGGTGGATGTGACACCTGGCAGCCCTGATGGCCTCAGCACGTGGGTGACTGATGTGAGGTGGCACCCTGCTAGGTGGGGTGTGATGGATCTGAGGTGACATCTGGCAGCCATAATGGCCTTGCAACATGGGTGGCACATGCAAAGTGGCACACCGCAGGTGGGATGTGAGGGGGTCTAGGTGACACCCGGTGGCTTTGACGGTGCAGCTATGTGTGTGACAAGGGCAAGGGTGCACCCATCTGGGTGGGGTGTTACTGGACCAAGGTTACACCTTGTGACCATAATGGCCTCAGCACTTGGGTGGTATGCATGATGTGGCACCCTGCCAGCAGGGTGTGATGGGGCCAATCGACACCCCATGATTGTGACAGCCTCTCAACACGGATGACCCATGTGAGGTGGCTTGTTGCCGGGCAGGGTGTGACTGAGCTGAGGTGACATCTGGCAGCCATTACAGCCTCACCACATGGCTGACACATGCGCGGTGGCACCCTGTTTGGCTGGATGTGCCTGGGCCTAGGTGACAGCCTGTTGCTGTGAGGGCAATGCCACAAGTGTGACCCTTGTGAGATGGCACTCTGGTGGGTGGGGTTTGCATGGGCCTAGGGGCCACCTGGTGGCCGAGAGGACCTAGCAACCCAGGTTACCCTCACGAGATGGCACCCTGCCTGATGGGGTGTGCCCAATTCAAGGTGTTACCTGATTGTCATGACAGCATCACCACATGCATGGCATGCACAAGGTGGTACACTGTTGGGCTGTGTTTTATAATTCTAGGTGACACCCCGTGGCCTTCATGGCCTTGCCATGTGGGTGGCATGCACGAAGTGGCTCCTGGCCGGCCATGGTGTCCCTGGGCTGAGGTGAGACCTGGCAACACTGACGGCCTCACCACATGGCTTACACATGTAAGGTGGCACCCCACAGGGTGGATGTGCCTGGGCTGAGGTGAGGCCTGATATCCCTGATGGCCTCACCACGTGGGTGAATCACATGAGTTGACACCCCACCAGGCAGGGTGTGATGGGGCTGAAGTGACACCCAGCAGCCATAATGGCCTTGCAATGTGGGTGGAACCAGCAAAGTGCCACCACTCTGGGCAGGGTGTAAGGGTGCCAAGGAGACACATGGTGCTGTGATGGCCCAGCACCATGGGTGGCAAGTGCAAGGTTGCACCCCACCAGGTGGGGTGTTACAGGGCTGAGGTGGCACCTGGTGGCTGTGATGGCCTCACCACTTGGGTGGCACACACATGGTAGCACCCTGAAAGGCAAGGTGCGATGGGGCCAATGGACACCCTGTGGCTGTGACAGCCTCGCAACCCTGGTGACCTATACTAGGTGTCTTCCTGCTGGGCAGGTTGTGACCAAGCTGAGGTGACACCCGGCAGCAAGATGGCCTTGCCACATGGGTGACCTGCAAGAGGTGGCACCATGCTGTGTGGGTTGTGACCAGGCCAAGGGGACACCTGGCGGCCATGACAGCCTCGCCACAATCGTAGCAAGTGTGAGATTGCACCCTGCAGGCTGCAGTGTGAGCAGGCCAAAGTGATCCACAGCAGCTGTGAGAGCCACATCACATGGGTGACCCTTGCAAACTGGCACCCCGTTAGGTGGTGTGTGACTGGTCCAAGGTGATGCCCAGTGGCCATGAGGACCTCACCACATGGGTGACCCACATGAGCTGGCACCCTGCCTGGCAGGGTGTAACCAGGCCAAGGTGACATCTGGTGGCATAGAGGTGCTCACAACGTGAGTAACCATGCGAGGTGGCATCTCACATGGTGGGGTATGCCCGGGTTGAGGTGACACACTTTGACCGAGACAGACTTGCAGCACAGGTGGCATGCACAAGGTGACACCCCACTGTGCAGTGTGTGATCAGGCTGAGGTGACACCTGGTGGCTGTGATGGTCTCGTCCTGAGGGAAGCACATGCTAGTTGACACCCTGGCAGGTGGGTATTGACCAGGAAGAGGTGACACCCAGTGGCCGTGATGGCCTCACTACATGGGGGACACACAAGAGATGACATGGTGCCAGGTGTGGTGTCACAGGGACAAGGTGGCACCTAGTGGTGTGATTGCCTAGCTATGCAGGTGGCACATCAAGGTGGCACCTGGCAGGGCGGGGAATGATGGGGCTGAAGTGACACCCAGTGGCCATGATGGCCTAGCCATGTGAGTAGCATGCACTATGTAGCACCCCATCAGGCAGTGTCTGAGTGGGCTTAGGTGACACCTCGTGGCCTTGGTAGCCTCACCATGCTGGTGACATGGGTGAGGTAGCACCTTGCCTGGAGGGGTGTGACATGGCTGAGATGACACGTGGTGGTCATGATCCCTTGCCTCTTAGGTGGCTCCAGCGTGGTGGCAACCTGCTGTGAAAGCTATGAAGGGGTCAAGTTGACATCCCATGGCTATGACAGCCTCACCACATGGGTGACCCAAGTGAGGTGGCTCCCCACAAGACATGGTGTGACTGAGCTAAGCTGTCACCCAGTGGCAGTGATGGCTTCTCCATGCAGGTCACCCATACGAGGTGGTACCCCACTGGGTGGTGGGTAAAGCAACCAAGGTGACACCCGGCAGCTGTGAGGGCCTCATCATGTGGGTGATCTGTGCATGGTGGCTCCCCACCAGGCATTGTGTGCTCAGGCAGAGGAGACATCTGGCAGCCATGACAGCTTCACCATGCAGTTGACCTTTGCCAGGTGGCAACCTGCGGGGTGGGATGTGACCATGCAGACGTGACACCCAGTGGTGTGACCACCTTGCCATGCAGGTCCTATGTCGAGGTGACATTCTTCTGGTCAGGGAGTGACGGGGCTGGAAATTGGTGGCCGTGAGTGCTGCACCATGTGGGAGGCACATGCTAGGTGACATCCCAATGGGCAAGGTGTACCCAGGCCGAGGTGACACTCAGTGGCTGTGATGGCCTCACAACACAGGTGACCCATGCGATTTGGTATCCTGCATGGTGTGGTGTGACTGGGTTGACATGACACAGCGACCACATTGGACTTGCAATGTGGGTGGCATGCATGAGGTTAGCCCTGCCAGGTAGGGTGTGATCGGGCTGAGGTGACACCCGGCAGCCATGATGGGCTTGCCACATGGATGGCACACAAGAGATGACACCCCACTGGGCATGGTGTCATGGGGATGAGGTAAAACACTATGGCTGTTACTGCCTCACCATGGGGGTAGCACATGTGTTGTCGCACCCCACCCGGCCTAGAGTGATGGGGCCAAAGGGAAACATGGTGACTGAGATGACTTGCCACGTGGGTGGCTAGAATGAGGTGGCACCCAGCTGTGCATGGCGTGGACGGGCCAAGATGACACCCGACAGCTGTGACAGCCTCGCCACGCTGGTTACCCCTGTGTGGTGGCATCCCACTGGGTGGTGTATGACTTGGCCAAGGTGACAACCAGCAGCCATGAAGGCCTCACTACATGGGTGCCATTCGTGAGTTGAAACCCCACTGGGTGGGGTGTGCCCAGGCCTAGGTGAAACATGGCTGCCGTGAGGGCCTCAACACACTGGTGACCCGCATGAGGTGGTATCCTGCTGGGTGGGGTGTGCCCATGCCCAGGTGTCACCTGGCTGCTGTGATTGCCCTGCAAGGTGGGTTACCAGTGCTGGGTGGGGTGCACCCAGGTTGAGGTGACACATGGTTGGTGTGACAGATGAGCAATATGGGTGGCATGTGTAAGGTGACACTCCACTGGGGTGGGTGTGACCAGGCTGAGGTGACACCTTGTGGCTGTGACGGCCTTGCCATGTGGGTGGCATGTACGAGGTAGCACCCCACCAGGTAGGGAGTGATGGGGCCGAGGTTCCAGCAGGCCACTGTAATGTCCTCAACATGCGGGTGACCAATGAGATGTAGCATCCCACCAGGTGGGGTGTGCCCAGGCCTAGGTGACACCTGGCAGCCATGATGGCCTCACATTTCAGGTGACTCGTGCAAAGTGGCATTGCACACGGTGAGGTGCACCTGGGTTGAGGTGACACCTGATGACAGTGATGGACTCACAACACGGGTGGCTTGCATGAGGTGACACACTGGAGGACAGAGTGTGATTGAGCTAAGGTGACACCTGGTGGCTGTGGTGTCCTCATCACATGGGTGGCATGCAAGAGATGACACCCCACCAGGTGTGGTGTCATGGGGATGAGGTGACAGCTAGTGGCTGTGACTGCATTGTCATGTGGGTGGCACATGTGAGGTAGCACCCCATCAGGTAGGGAGAGCTGGGGCCGAGGTGACACATGGTGTCTGTGACGGCCACACCACATGGGTGACCTGCATGAGGTGGCATTCCACCATGAGGCGTGTGTCTGGGCCATTTTGACACTCAGTGGCTGTGATGTCTTCACCACCCGGGTGGCTCATGCAAGGTTTCACCCTGCCAGGTGGTGTGTTATGGGGCTGAGGTGACACACCATGGTCATGATGACCTTGCCATGCTGGTGACATATGTCAGGTGGTACCTGACCTGGTGGGGTTTGACAGGACTGATGTGACACCTGGCGGCCATGATGGGTTTGCCTCACAGGTGACCCGTGTGAGGTGGCACCCTGATGGGTGGAGTACAATGGGGCTGAGGTGACACCTGGTGGTTGTTACGGCCTTGCCATGCGGGTGGCCTGTACGAGGTAGCACCCCACCAGGTAGGGAGTGATGGGGCCGAGGTTCCACCAGGCCACAGTAGTGTGCTCAACATGCGGGTGACCAATGAGATGGAGCATCCCACCAGGTGGGGTGTGCCCAGGCCTAGGTGACACCTGGCAGTGTGTTGGCCTCACCACATGGGTGACCCTGGCAGGCTGGAACCCCACTGGGCAGGTGTTTCTGGGCCAAGGTCAAACACAGGTTCTGTGATGGCCTCACCACATGGGTGGCACCCCACTGGGTTGCGTGTGCCCAGGCCAAGGTGACACTCAGGGGCCATGACAGCCTTACCACGTGGATGACCAGTGTGATGTGGCCACCTGTTGGGCAGCACATGACTGTGCCAAAGTGACACCTGGTGGATGTGATGGCCTCACCATGCAGGTGACCTGTACAAGGCCTCACCACATGGGTGGCATGCATGAGGTTGCTCTCCACTGGGCAGAGTGACCCAAGGCCGAGGTGACACCTGGTGGCCATGGTGGCCTCACCATGCAGATGGCACATGTGGAGTGGCATCCCTCAGGGTGGGATTTGCCCAGGCCAAGGTCAAACCCCACTTCCATTATGGCCTCAATACGTGGGTGACCCACATGAGGTTGCACCCAGCTGGGCGGGTTGTGCCAGTTCTGAGGTGAAACCCAGTGGGCATGAAGGCCTAGCCACACGGGAGACCCACACATGGTGGCACACAGCCAGGCAGTGTGTAACTGGGCCAAGGTGACACCCAGTGACCATTACGGCCTTGCCTCATGGGTGATATGTGTGAAGTGGCACTCTGTGGGGCAGGGTGTTACCAGGCCTAAGTGACACCCTGGCCATGAGGGTCTTGCCATGTGCATCACCTGCATGATGTGGCTCCCCACTGGGCAGGTTGTGAAGTAGCCGAGGTGAAACTCGGCCTCCTGACCTCATCGCCATGCTGGTGGCATGTGCGAAGTGTCACCGTGATGGGTGGGGAGTGCCCAGGTCTAGGTGACACCCAGCTGCCATGCAGGCCTCATCAGGCAGATGCACCACAGTATGTGGCACTCCTCCAGTTGGTGTGTGCCCTGGCGAAAGTGAATCCCAGCATTCATGAGGGCATCAACATGTGGGTGACCCATGCGAGGTGGCAGCCCCCAGGTGATGTGTGACTGGGCTGAGGTGAAACCCAATGGAATGTCAGCCTCACCACATAGGTGACCCTGGTGTGGTGGCATCCCACCAGGCGGCATGTGCCCTGGCCAAGGTCAAACACAGCTTCTGTGATGGCCTTGCCACTCGGGTGACAGGTGCAAAGTGGCTCCCCATCAGGTGGCATGTGCCTGGTCTGAGGTGACAGCCAGCAGCTATGATGTACTTGCCACATGGGTTACCTATGTGAGGTGGCACCCCACTGGGTGGATATGCCCAGGTGGATGTGACACCTGGCAGCCCTGATGGCCTCAGCACGTGGGTGACTGATGTGAGGTGGCACCCTGCTAGGTGGGGTGTGATGGATCTGAGGTGACATCTGGCAGCCATAATGGCCTTGCAACATGGGTGGCACATGCAAAGTGGCACACTGCAGGTGGGATGTGAGGGGGTCTAGGTGACACCCGGTGGCTTTGACGGTGCAGCTATGTGTGTGACAAGGGCAAGGGTGCACCCATCTGGGTGGGGTGTTACTGGACCAAGGTTACACCTTGTGACCATAATGGCCTCAGCACTTGGGTGGTATGCATGATGTGGCACCCTGCCAGCAGGGTGTGATGGGGCCAATCGACACCCCATGATTGTGACAGCCTCTCAACACGGATGACCCATGTGAGGTGGCTTGTTGCCGGGCAGGGTGTGACTGAGCTGAGGTGACATCTGGCAGCCATTACAGCCTCACCACATGGCTGACACATGCGCGGTGGCACCCTGTTTGGCTGGATGTGCCTGGGCCTAGGTGACAGCCTGTTGCTGTGAGGGCAATGCCACAAGTGTGACCCTTGTGAGATGGCACTCTGGTGGGTGGGGTTTGCATGGGCCTAGGGGCCACCTGGTGGCCGAGAGGGCCTAGCAACCCAGGTTACCCTCACGAGATGGCACCCTGCCTGATGGGGTGTGCCCAATTCAAGGTGTTACCTGATTGTCATGACAGCATCACCACATGCATGGCATGCACAAGGTGGTACACTGTTGGGCTGTGTTTTATAATTCTAGGTGACACCCCGTGGCCTTCATGGCCTTGCCATGTGGGTGGCATGCACGAAGTGGCTCCTGGCCGGCCATGGTGTCCCTGGGCTGAGGTGAGACCTGGCAACACTGACGGCCTCACCACATGGCTTACACATGTAAGGTGGCACCCCACAGGGTGGATGTGCCTGGGCTGAGGTGAGGCCTGATATCCCTGATGGCCTCACCACGTGGGTGAATCACATGAGTTGACACCCCACCAGGCAGGGTGTGATGGGGCTGAAGTGACACCCAGCAGCCATAATGGCCTTGCAATGTGGGTGGAACCAGCAAAGTGCCACCACTCTGGGCAGGGTGTAAGGGTGCCAAGGAGACACATGGTGCTGTGATGGCCCAGCACCATGGGTGGCAAGTGCAAGGTTGCACCCCACCAGGTGGGGTGTTACAGGGCTGAGGTGGCACCTGGTGGCTGTGATGGCCTCACCACTTGGGTGGCACACACATGGTAGCACCCTGAAAGGCAAGGTGCGATGGGGCCAATGGACACCCTGTGGCTGTGACAGCCTCGCAACCCTGGTGACCTATACTAGGTGTCTTCCTGCTGGGCAGGTTGTGACCAAGCTGAGGTGACACCCGGCAGCAAGATGGCCTTGCCACATGGGTGACCTGCAAGAGGTGGCACCATGCTGTGTGGGTTGTGACCAGGCCAAGGGGACACCTGGCGGCCATGACAGCCTCGCCACAATCGTAGCAAGTGTGAGATTGCACCCTGCAGGCTGCAGTGTGAGCAGGCCAAAGTGATCCACAGCAGCTGTGAGAGCCACATCACATGGGTGACCCTTGCAAACTGGCACCCCGTTAGGTGGTGTGTGACTGGTCCAAGGTGATGCCCAGTGGCCATGAGGACCTCACCACATGGGTGACCCACATGAGCTGGCACCCTGCCTGGCAGGGTGTAACCAGGCCAAGGTGACATCTGGTGGCATAGAGGTGCTCACAACGTGAGTAACCATGCAAGGTGGCATCTCACATGGTGGGGTATGCCCGGGTTGAGGTGACACACTTTGACCGAGACAGACTTGCAGCACAGGTGGCATGCACCAGGTGACACCCCACTGTGCAGTGTGTGATCAGGCTGAGGTGACACCTGGTGGCTGTGATGGTCTCATCCTGAGGGAAGCACATGCTAGTTGACACCCTGGCAGGTGGGTATTGACCAGGAAGAGGTGACACCCAGTGGCCGTGATGGCCTCACTACATGGGGGACACACAAGAGATGACATGGTGCCAGGTGTGGTGTCACAGGGACAAGGTGGCACCTAGTGGTGTGATTGCCTAGCTATGCAGGTGGCACATCAAGGTGGCACCTGGCAGGGCGGGGAATGATGGGGCTGAAGTGACACCCAGTGGCCATGATGGCCTAGCCATGTGAGTAGCATGCACTATGTAGCACCCCATCAGGCAGTGTCTGAGTGGGCTTAGGTGACACCTCGTGGCCTTGGTAGCCTCACCATGCTGGTGACATGGGTGAGGTAGCACCTTGCCTGGAGGGGTGTGACATGGCTGAGATGACACGTGGTGGTCATGATCCCTTGCCTCTTAGGTGGCTCCAGCGTGGTGGCAACCTGCTGTGAAAGCTATGAAGGGGTCAAGTTGACATCCCATGGCTATGACAGCCTCACCACATGGGTGACCCAAGTGAGGTGGCTCCCCACAAGACATGGTGTGACTGAGCTAAGCTGTCACCCAGTGGCAGTGATGGCTTCTCCATGCAGGTCACCCATACGAGGTGGTACCCCACTGGGTGGTGGGTAAAGCAACCAAGGTGACACCCGGCAGCTGTGAGGGCCTCATCACGTGGGTGATCTGTGCATGGTGGCTCCCCACCAGGCATTGTGTGCTCAGGCAGAGGAGACATCTGGCAGCCATGACAGCTTCACCATGCAGTTGACCTTTGCCAGGTGGCAACCTGCGGGGTGGGATGTGACCATGCAGACGTGACACCCAGTGGTGTGACCACCTTGCCATGCAGGTCCTATGTCGAGGTGACATTCTTCTGGTCAGGGAGTGACGGGGCTGGAAATTGGTGGCCGTGAGTGCTGCACCATGTGGGAGGCACATGCTAGGTGACATCCCAATGGGCAAGGTGTACCCAGGCCGAGGTGACACTCAGTGGCTGTGATGGCCTCACAACACAGGTGACCCATGCGATTTGGTATCCTGCATGGTGTGGTGTGACTGGGTTGACATGACACAGCGACCACATTGGACTTGCAATGTGGGTGGCATGCATGAGGTTAGCCCTGCCAGGTAGGGTGTGATCGGGCTGAGGTGACACCCGGCAGCCATGATGGGCTTGCCACATGGATGGCACACAAGAGATGACACCCCACTGGGCATGGTGTCATGGGGATGAGGTAAAACACTATGGCTGTTACTGCCTCACCATGGGGGTAGCACATGTGTTGTCGCACCCCACCCGGCCTAGAGTGATGGGGCCAAAGTGAAACATGGTGACTGAGATGACTTGCCACGTGGGTGGCTAGAATGAGGTGGCACCCAGCTGTGCATGGCGTGGACGGGCCAAGATGACACCCGACAGCTGTGACAGCCTCGCCACGCTGGTTACCCCTGTGTGGTGGCATCCCACTGGGTGGTGTATGACTTGGCCAAGGTGACAACCAGCAGCCATGAAGGCCTCACTACATGGGTGCCATTCGTGAGTTGAAACCCCACTGGGTGGGGTGTGCCCAGGCCTAGGTGAAACATGGCTGCCGTGAGGGCCTCAACACACTGGTGACCCGCATGAGGTGGTATCCTGCTGGGTGGGGTGTGCCCATGCCCAGGTGTCACCTGGCTGCTGTGATTGCCCTGCAAGGTGGGTTACCAGTGCTGGGTGGGGTGCACCCAGGTTGAGGTGACACATGGTTGGTGTGACAGATGAGCAATATGGGTGGCATGTGTAAGGTGACACTCCACTGGGGTGGGTGTGACCAGGCTGAGGTGACACCTTGTGGCTGTGACGGCCTTGCCATGTGGGTGGCATGTACGAGGTAGCACCCCACCAGGTAGGGAGTGATGGGGCCGAGGTTCCAGCAGGCCACTGTAATGTCCTCAACATGCGGGTGACCAATGAGATGTAGCATCCCACCAGGTGGGGTGTGCCCAGGCCTAGGTGACACCTGGCAGCCATGATGGCCTCACATTTCAGGTGACTCGTGCAAAGTGGCATTGCACACGGTGAGGTGCACCTGGGTTGAGGTGACACCTGATGACAGTGATGGACTCACAACACGGGTGGCTTGCATGAGGTGACACACTGGAGGACAGAGTGTGATTGAGCTAAGGTGACACCTGGTGGCTGTGGTGTCCTCATCACATGGGTGGCATGCAAGAGATGACACCCCACCAGGTGTGGTGTCATGGGGATGAGGTGACAGCTAGTGGCTGTGACTGCATTGTCATGTGGGTGGCACATGTGAGGTAGCACCCCATCAGGTAGGGAGAGCTGGGGCCGAGGTGACACATGGTGTCTGTGACGGCCACACCACATGGGTGACCTGCATGAGGTGGCATTCCACCATGAGGCGTGTGTCTGGGCCATTTTGACACTCAGTGGCTGTGATGTCTTCACCACCCGGGTGGCTCATGCAAGGTTTCACCCTGCCAGGTGGTGTGTTATGGGGCTGAGGTGACACACCATGGTCATGATGACCTTGCCATGCTGGTAACATATGTCAGGTGGTACCTGACCTGGTGGGGTTTGACAGGACTGATGTGACACCTGGCGGCCATGATGGGTTTGCCTCACAGGTGACCCGTGTGAGGTGGCACCCTGATGGGTGGAGTACAATGGGGCTGAGGTGACACCTGGTGGTTGTTACGGCCTTGCCATGCGGGTGGCCTGTACGAGGTAGCACCCCACCAGGTAGGGAGTGATGGGGCCGAGGTTCCACCAGGCCACAGTAGTGTGCTCAACATGCGGGTGACCAATGAGATGGAGCATCCCACCAGGTGGGGTGTGCCCAGGCCTAGGTGACACCTGGCAGTGTGTTGGCCTCACCACATGGGTGACCCTGGCAGGCTGGAACCCCACTGGGCAGGTGTTTCTGGGCCAAGGTCAAACACAGGTTCTGTGATGGCCTCACCACATGGGTGGCACCCCACTGGGTTGCGTGTGCCCAGGCCAAGGTGACACTCAGGGGCCATGACAGCCTTACCACGTGGATGACCAGTGTGATGTGGCCACCTGTTGGGCAGCACATGACTGTGCCAAAGTGACACCTGGTGGATGTGATGGCCTCACCATGCAGGTGACCTGTACAAGGCCTCACCACATGGGTGGCATGCATGAGGTTGCTCTCCACTGGGCAGAGTGACCCAAGGCCGAGGTGACACCTGGTGGCCATGGTGGCCTCACCATGCAGATGGCACATGTGGAGTGGCATCCCTCAGGGTGGGATTTGCCCAGGCCAAGGTCAAACCCCACTTCCATTATGGCCTCAATACGTGGGTGACCCACATGAGGTTGCACCCAGCTGGGCGGGTTGTGCCAGTTCTGAGGTGAAACCCAGTGGGCATGAAGGCCTAGCCACACGGGAGACCCACACATGGTGGCACACAGCCAGGCAGTGTGTAACTGGGCCAAGGTGACACCCAGTGACCATTACGGCCTTGCCTCATGGGTGATATGTGTGAAGTGGCACTCTGTGGGGCAGGGTGTTACCAGGCCTAAGTGACACCCTGGCCATGAGGGTCTTGCCATGTGCATCACCTGCATGATGTGGCTCCCCACTGGGCAGGTTGTGAAGTAGCCGAGGTGAAACTCGGCCTCCTGACCTCATCGCCATGCTGGTGGCATGTGCGAAGTGTCACCGTGATGGGTGGGGAGTGCCCAGGTCTAGGTGACACCCAGCTGCCATGCAGGCCTCATCAGGCAGATGCACCACAGTATGTGGCACTCCTCCAGTTGGTGTGTGCCCTGGCGAAAGTGAATCCCAGCATTCATGAGGGCATCAACATGTGGGTGACCCATGCGAGGTGGCAGCCCCCAGGTGATGTGTGACTGGGCTGAGGTGAAACCCAATGGAATGTCAGCCTCACCACATAGGTGACCCTGGTGTGGTGGCATCCCACCAGGCGGCATGTGCCCTGGCCAAGGTCAAACACAGCTTCTGTGATGGCCTTGCCACTCGGGTGACAGGTGCAAAGTGGCTCCCCATCAGGTGGCATGTGCCTGGTCTGAGGTGACAGCCAGCAGCTATGATGTACTTGCCACATGGGTTACCTATGTGAGGTGGCACCCCACTGGGTGGATATGCCCAGGTGGATGTGACACCTGGCAGCCCTGATGGCCTCAGCACGTGGGTGACTGATGTGAGGTGGCACCCTGCTAGGTGGGGTGTGATGGATCTGAGGTGACATCTGGCAGCCATAATGGCCTTGCAACATGGGTGGCACATGCAAAGTGGCACACTGCAGGTGGGATGTGAGGGGGTCTAGGTGACACCCGGTGGCTTTGACGGTGCAGCTATGTGTGTGACAAGGGCAAGGGTGCACCCATCTGGGTGGGGTGTTACTGGACCAAGGTTACACCTTGTGACCATAATGGCCTCAGCACTTGGGTGGTATGCATGATGTGGCACCCTGCCAGCAGGGTGTGATGGGGCCAATCGACACCCCATGATTGTGACAGCCTCTCAACACGGATGACCCATGTGAGGTGGCTTGTTGCCGGGCAGGGTGTGACTGAGCTGAGGTGACATCTGGCAGCCATTACAGCCTCACCACATGGCTGACACATGCGCGGTGGCACCCTGTTTGGCTGGATGTGCCTGGGCCTAGGTGACAGCCTGTTGCTGTGAGGGCAATGCCACAAGTGTGACCCTTGTGAGATGGCACTCTGGTGGGTGGGGTTTGCATGGGCCTAGGGGCCACCTGGTGGCCGAGAGGGCCTAGCAACCCAGGTTACCCTCACGAGATGGCACCCTGCCTGATGGGGTGTGCCCAATTCAAGGTGTTACCTGATTGTCATGACAGCATCACCACATGCATGGCATGCACAAGGTGGTACACTGTTGGGCTGTGTTTTATAATTCTAGGTGACACCCCGTGGCCTTCATGGCCTTGCCATGTGGGTGGCATGCACGAAGTGGCTCCTGGCCGGCCATGGTGTCCCTGGGCTGAGGTGAGACCTGGCAACACTGACGGCCTCACCACATGGCTTACACATGTAAGGTGGCACCCCACAGGGTGGATGTGCCTGGGCTGAGGTGAGGCCTGATATCCCTGATGGCCTCACCACGTGGGTGAATCACATGAGTTGACACCCCACCAGGCAGGGTGTGATGGGGCTGAAGTGACACCCAGCAGCCATAATGGCCTTGCAATGTGGGTGGAACCAGCAAAGTGCCACCACTCTGGGCAGGGTGTAAGGGTGCCAAGGAGACACATGGTGCTGTGATGGCCCAGCACCATGGGTGGCAAGTGCAAGGTTGCACCCCACCAGGTGGGGTGTTACAGGGCTGAGGTGGCACCTGGTGGCTGTGATGGCCTCACCACTTGGGTGGCACACACATGGTAGCACCCTGAAAGGCAAGGTGCGATGGGGCCAATGGACACCCTGTGGCTGTGACAGCCTCGCAACCCTGGTGACCTATACTAGGTGTCTTCCTGCTGGGCAGGTTGTGACCAAGCTGAGGTGACACCCGGCAGCAAGATGGCCTTGCCACATGGGTGACCTGCAAGAGGTGGCACCATGCTGTGTGGGTTGTGACCAGGCCAAGGGGACACCTGGCGGCCATGACAGCCTCGCCACAATCGTAGCAAGTGTGAGATTGCACCCTGCAGGCTGCAGTGTGAGCAGGCCAAAGTGATCCACAGCAGCTGTGAGAGCCACATCACATGGGTGACCCTTGCAAACTGGCACCCCGTTAGGTGGTGTGTGACTGGTCCAAGGTGATGCCCAGTGGCCATGAGGACCTCACCACATGGGTGACCCACATGAGCTGGCACCCTGCCTGGCAGGGTGTAACCAGGCCAAGGTGACATCTGGTGGCATAGAGGTGCTCACAACGTGAGTAACCATGCAAGGTGGCATCTCACATGGTGGGGTATGCCCGGGTTGAGGTGACACACTTTGACCGAGACAGACTTGCAGCACAGGTGGCATGCACCAGGTGACACCCCACTGTGCAGTGTGTGATCAGGCTGAGGTGACACCTGGTGGCTGTGATGGTCTCATCCTGAGGGAAGCACATGCTAGTTGACACCCTGGCAGGTGGGTATTGACCAGGAAGAGGTGACACCCAGTGGCCGTGATGGCCTCACTACATGGGGGACACACAAGAGATGACATGGTGCCAGGTGTGGTGTCACAGGGACAAGGTGGCACCTAGTGGTGTGATTGCCTAGCTATGCAGGTGGCACATCAAGGTGGCACCTGGCAGGGCGGGGAATGATGGGGCTGAAGTGACACCCAGTGGCCATGATGGCCTAGCCATGTGAGTAGCATGCACTATGTAGCACCCCATCAGGCAGTGTCTGAGTGGGCTTAGGTGACACCTCGTGGCCTTGGTAGCCTCACCATGCTGGTGACATGGGTGAGGTAGCACCTTGCCTGGAGGGGTGTGACATGGCTGAGATGACACGTGGTGGTCATGATCCCTTGCCTCTTAGGTGGCTCCAGCGTGGTGGCAACCTGCTGTGAAAGCTATGAAGGGGTCAAGTTGACATCCCATGGCTATGACAGCCTCACCACATGGGTGACCCAAGTGAGGTGGCTCCCCACAAGACATGGTGTGACTGAGCTAAGCTGTCACCCAGTGGCAGTGATGGCTTCTCCATGCAGGTCACCCATACGAGGTGGTACCCCACTGGGTGGTGGGTAAAGCAACCAAGGTGACACCCGGCAGCTGTGAGGGCCTCATCACGTGGGTGATCTGTGCATGGTGGCTCCCCACCAGGCATTGTGTGCTCAGGCAGAGGAGACATCTGGCAGCCATGACAGCTTCACCATGCAGTTGACCTTTGCCAGGTGGCAACCTGCGGGGTGGGATGTGACCATGCAGACGTGACACCCAGTGGTGTGACCACCTTGCCATGCAGGTCCTATGTCGAGGTGACATTCTTCTGGTCAGGGAGTGACGGGGCTGGAAATTGGTGGCCGTGAGTGCTGCACCATGTGGGAGGCACATGCTAGGTGACATCCCAATGGGCAAGGTGTACCCAGGCCGAGGTGACACTCAGTGGCTGTGATGGCCTCACAACACAGGTGACCCATGCGATTTGGTATCCTGCATGGTGTGGTGTGACTGGGTTGACATGACACAGCGACCACATTGGACTTGCAATGTGGGTGGCATGCATGAGGTTAGCCCTGCCAGGTAGGGTGTGATCGGGCTGAGGTGACACCCGGCAGCCATGATGGGCTTGCCACATGGATGGCACACAAGAGATGACACCCCACTGGGCATGGTGTCATGGGGATGAGGTAAAACACTATGGCTGTTACTGCCTCACCATGGGGGTAGCACATGTGTTGTCGCACCCCACCCGGCCTAGAGTGATGGGGCCAAAGTGAAACATGGTGACTGAGATGACTTGCCACGTGGGTGGCTAGAATGAGGTGGCACCCAGCTGTGCATGGCGTGGACGGGCCAAGATGACACCCGACAGCTGTGACAGCCTCGCCACGCTGGTTACCCCTGTGTGGTGGCATCCCACTGGGTGGTGTATGACTTGGCCAAGGTGACAACCAGCAGCCATGAAGGCCTCACTACATGGGTGCCATTCGTGAGTTGAAACCCCACTGGGTGGGGTGTGCCCAGGCCTAGGTGAAACATGGCTGCCGTGAGGGCCTCAACACACTGGTGACCCGCATGAGGTGGTATCCTGCTGGGTGGGGTGTGCCCATGCCCAGGTGTCACCTGGCTGCTGTGATTGCCCTGCAAGGTGGGTTACCAGTGCTGGGTGGGGTGCACCCAGGTTGAGGTGACACATGGTTGGTGTGACAGATGAGCAATATGGGTGGCATGTGTAAGGTGACACTCCACTGGGGTGGGTGTGACCAGGCTGAGGTGACACCTTGTGGCTGTGACGGCCTTGCCATGTGGGTGGCATGTACGAGGTAGCACCCCACCAGGTAGGGAGTGATGGGGCCGAGGTTCCAGCAGGCCACTGTAATGTCCTCAACATGCGGGTGACCAATGAGATGTAGCATCCCACCAGGTGGGGTGTGCCCAGGCCTAGGTGACACCTGGCAGCCATGATGGCCTCACATTTCAGGTGACTCGTGCAAAGTGGCATTGCACACGGTGAGGTGCACCTGGGTTGAGGTGACACCTGATGACAGTGATGGACTCACAACACGGGTGGCTTGCATGAGGTGACACACTGGAGGACAGAGTGTGATTGAGCTAAGGTGACACCTGGTGGCTGTGGTGTCCTCATCACATGGGTGGCATGCAAGAGATGACACCCCACCAGGTGTGGTGTCATGGGGATGAGGTGACAGCTAGTGGCTGTGACTGCATTGTCATGTGGGTGGCACATGTGAGGTAGCACCCCATCAGGTAGGGAGAGCTGGGGCCGAGGTGACACATGGTGTCTGTGACGGCCACACCACATGGGTGACCTGCATGAGGTGGCATTCCACCATGAGGCGTGTGTCTGGGCCATTTTGACACTCAGTGGCTGTGATGTCTTCACCACCCGGGTGGCTCATGCAAGGTTTCACCCTGCCAGGTGGTGTGTTATGGGGCTGAGGTGACACACCATGGTCATGATGACCTTGCCATGCTGGTAACATATGTCAGGTGGTACCTGACCTGGTGGGGTTTGACAGGACTGATGTGACACCTGGCGGCCATGATGGGTTTGCCTCACAGGTGACCCGTGTGAGGTGGCACCCTGATGGGTGGAGTACAATGGGGCTGAGGTGACACCTGGTGGTTGTTACGGCCTTGCCATGCGGGTGGCCTGTACGAGGTAGCACCCCACCAGGTAGGGAGTGATGGGGCCGAGGTTCCACCAGGCCACAGTAGTGTGCTCAACATGCGGGTGACCAATGAGATGGAGCATCCCACCAGGTGGGGTGTGCCCAGGCCTAGGTGACACCTGGCAGTGTGTTGGCCTCACCACATGGGTGACCCTGGCAGGCTGGAACCCCACTGGGCAGGTGTTTCTGGGCCAAGGTCAAACACAGGTTCTGTGATGGCCTCACCACATGGGTGGCACCCCACTGGGTTGCGTGTGCCCAGGCCAAGGTGACACTCAGGGGCCATGACAGCCTTACCACGTGGATGACCAGTGTGATGTGGCCACCTGTTGGGCAGCACATGACTGTGCCAAAGTGACACCTGGTGGATGTGATGGCCTCACCATGCAGGTGACCTGTACAAGGCCTCACCACATGGGTGGCATGCATGAGGTTGCTCTCCACTGGGCAGAGTGACCCAAGGCCGAGGTGACACCTGGTGGCCATGGTGGCCTCACCATGCAGATGGCACATGTGGAGTGGCATCCCTCAGGGTGGGATTTGCCCAGGCCAAGGTCAAACCCCACTTCCATTATGGCCTCAATACGTGGGTGACCCACATGAGGTTGCACCCAGCTGGGCGGGTTGTGCCAGTTCTGAGGTGAAACCCAGTGGGCATGAAGGCCTAGCCACACGGGAGACCCACACATGGTGGCACACAGCCAGGCAGTGTGTAACTGGGCCAAGGTGACACCCAGTGACCATTACGGCCTTGCCTCATGGGTGATATGTGTGAAGTGGCACTCTGTGGGGCAGGGTGTTACCAGGCCTAAGTGACACCCTGGCCATGAGGGTCTTGCCATGTGCATCACCTGCATGATGTGGCTCCCCACTGGGCAGGTTGTGAAGTAGCCGAGGTGAAACTCGGCCTCCTGACCTCATCGCCATGCTGGTGGCATGTGCGAAGTGTCACCGTGATGGGTGGGGAGTGCCCAGGTCTAGGTGACACCCAGCTGCCATGCAGGCCTCATCAGGCAGATGCACCACAGTATGTGGCACTCCTCCAGTTGGTGTGTGCCCTGGCGAAAGTGAATCCCAGCATTCATGAGGGCATCAACATGTGGGTGACCCATGCGAGGTGGCAGCCCCCAGGTGATGTGTGACTGGGCTGAGGTGAAACCCAATGGAATGTCAGCCTCACCACATAGGTGACCCTGGTGTGGTGGCATCCCACCAGGCGGCATGTGCCCTGGCCAAGGTCAAACACAGCTTCTGTGATGGCCTTGCCACTCGGGTGACAGGTGCAAAGTGGCTCCCCATCAGGTGGCATGTGCCTGGTCTGAGGTGACAGCCAGCAGCTATGATGTACTTGCCACATGGGTTACCTATGTGAGGTGGCACCCCACTGGGTGGATATGCCCAGGTGGATGTGACACCTGGCAGCCCTGATGGCCTCAGCACGTGGGTGACTGATGTGAGGTGGCACCCTGCTAGGTGGGGTGTGATGGATCTGAGGTGACATCTGGCAGCCATAATGGCCTTGCAACATGGGTGGCACATGCAAAGTGGCACACTGCAGGTGGGATGTGAGGGGGTCTAGGTGACACCCGGTGGCTTTGACGGTGCAGCTATGTGTGTGACAAGGGCAAGGGTGCACCCATCTGGGTGGGGTGTTACTGGACCAAGGTTACACCTTGTGACCATAATGGCCTCAGCACTTGGGTGGTATGCATGATGTGGCACCCTGCCAGCAGGGTGTGATGGGGCCAATCGACACCCCATGATTGTGACAGCCTCTCAACACGGATGACCCATGTGAGGTGGCTTGTTGCCGGGCAGGGTGTGACTGAGCTGAGGTGACATCTGGCAGCCATTACAGCCTCACCACATGGCTGACACATGCGCGGTGGCACCCTGTTTGGCTGGATGTGCCTGGGCCTAGGTGACAGCCTGTTGCTGTGAGGGCAATGCCACAAGTGTGACCCTTGTGAGATGGCACTCTGGTGGGTGGGGTTTGCATGGGCCTAGGGGCCACCTGGTGGCCGAGAGGGCCTAGCAACCCAGGTTACCCTCACGAGATGGCACCCTGCCTGATGGGGTGTGCCCAATTCAAGGTGTTACCTGATTGTCATGACAGCATCACCACATGCATGGCATGCACAAGGTGGTACACTGTTGGGCTGTGTTTTATAATTCTAGGTGACACCCCGTGGCCTTCATGGCCTTGCCATGTGGGTGGCATGCACGAAGTGGCTCCTGGCCGGCCATGGTGTCCCTGGGCTGAGGTGAGACCTGGCAACACTGACGGCCTCACCACATGGCTTACACATGTAAGGTGGCACCCCACAGGGTGGATGTGCCTGGGCTGAGGTGAGGCCTGATATCCCTGATGGCCTCACCACGTGGGTGAATCACATGAGTTGACACCCCACCAGGCAGGGTGTGATGGGGCTGAAGTGACACCCAGCAGCCATAATGGCCTTGCAATGTGGGTGGAACCAGCAAAGTGCCACCACTCTGGGCAGGGTGTAAGGGTGCCAAGGAGACACATGGTGCTGTGATGGCCCAGCACCATGGGTGGCAAGTGCAAGGTTGCACCCCACCAGGTGGGGTGTTACAGGGCTGAGGTGGCACCTGGTGGCTGTGATGGCCTCACCACTTGGGTGGCACACACATGGTAGCACCCTGAAAGGCAAGGTGCGATGGGGCCAATGGACACCCTGTGGCTGTGACAGCCTCGCAACCCTGGTGACCTATACTAGGTGTCTTCCTGCTGGGCAGGTTGTGACCAAGCTGAGGTGACACCCGGCAGCAAGATGGCCTTGCCACATGGGTGACCTGCAAGAGGTGGCACCATGCTGTGTGGGTTGTGACCAGGCCAAGGGGACACCTGGCGGCCATGACAGCCTCGCCACAATCGTAGCAAGTGTGAGATTGCACCCTGCAGGCTGCAGTGTGAGCAGGCCAAAGTGATCCACAGCAGCTGTGAGAGCCACATCACATGGGTGACCCTTGCAAACTGGCACCCCGTTAGGTGGTGTGTGACTGGTCCAAGGTGATGCCCAGTGGCCATGAGGACCTCACCACATGGGTGACCCACATGAGCTGGCACCCTGCCTGGCAGGGTGTAACCAGGCCAAGGTGACATCTGGTGGCATAGAGGTGCTCACAACGTGAGTAACCATGCAAGGTGGCATCTCACATGGTGGGGTATGCCCGGGTTGAGGTGACACACTTTGACCGAGACAGACTTGCAGCACAGGTGGCATGCACAAGGTGACACCCCACTGTGCAGTGTGTGATCAGGCTGAGGTGACACCTGGTGGCTGTGATGGTCTCATCCTGAGGGAAGCACATGCTAGTTGACACCCTGGCAGGTGGGTATTGACCAGGAAGAGGTGACACCCAGTGGCCGTGATGGCCTCACTACATGGGGGACACACAAGAGATGACATGGTGCCAGGTGTGGTGTCACAGGGACAAGGTGGCACCTAGTGGTGTGATTGCCTAGCTATGCAGGTGGCACATCAAGGTGGCACCTGGCAGGGCGGGGAATGATGGGGCTGAAGTGACACCCAGTGGCCATGATGGCCTAGCCATGTGAGTAGCATGCACTATGTAGCACCCCATCAGGCAGTGTCTGAGTGGGCTTAGGTGACACCTCGTGGCCTTGGTAGCCTCACCATGCTGGTGACATGGGTGAGGTAGCACCTTGCCTGGAGGGGTGTGACATGGCTGAGATGACACGTGGTGGTCATGATCCCTTGCCTCTTAGGTGGCTCCAGCGTGGTGGCAACCTGCTGTGAAAGCTATGAAGGGGTCAAGTTGACATCCCATGGCTATGACAGCCTCACCACATGGGTGACCCAAGTGAGGTGGCTCCCCACAAGACATGGTGTGACTGAGCTAAGCTGTCACCCAGTGGCAGTGATGGCTTCTCCATGCAGGTCACCCATACGAGGTGGTACCCCACTGGGTGGTGGGTAAAGCAACCAAGGTGACACCCGGCAGCTGTGAGGGCCTCATCACGTGGGTGATCTGTGCATGGTGGCTCCCCACCAGGCATTGTGTGCTCAGGCAGAGGAGACATCTGGCAGCCATGACAGCTTCACCATGCAGTTGACCTTTGCCAGGTGGCAACCTGCGGGGTGGGATGTGACCATGCAGACGTGACACCCAGTGGTGTGATCACCTTGCCATGCAGGTCCTATGTCGAGGTGACATTCTTCTGGTCAGGGAGTGACGGGGCTGGAAATTGGTGGCCGTGAGTGCTGCACCATGTGGGAGGCACATGCTAGGTGACATCCCAATGGGCAAGGTGTACCCAGGCCGAGGTGACACTCAGTGGCTGTGATGGCCTCACAACACAGGTGACCCATGCGATTTGGTATCCTGCATGGTGTGGTGTGACTGGGTTGACATGACACAGCGACCACATTGGACTTGCAATGTGGGTGGCATGCATGAGGTTAGCCCTGCCAGGTAGGGTGTGATCGGGCTGAGGTGACACCCGGCAGCCATGATGGGCTTGCCACATGGATGGCACACAAGAGATGACACCCCACTGGGCATGGTGTCATGGGGATGAGGTAAAACACTATGGCTGTTACTGCCTCACCATGGGGGTAGCACATGTGTTGTCGCACCCCACCCGGCCTAGAGTGATGGGGCCAAAGTGAAACATGGTGACTGAGATGACTTGCCACGTGGGTGGCTAGAATGAGGTGGCACCCAGCTGTGCATGGCGTGGACGGGCCAAGATGACACCCGACAGCTGTGACAGCCTCGCCACGCTGGTTACCCCTGTGTGGTGGCATCCCACTGGGTGGTGTATGACTTGGCCAAGGTGACAACCAGCAGCCATGAAGGCCTCACTACATGGGTGCCATTCATGAGTTGAAACCCCACTGGGTGGGGTGTGCCCAGGCCTAGGTGAAACATGGCTGCCGTGAGGGCCTCAACACACTGGTGACCCACATGAGGTGGTATCCTGCTGGGTGGGGTGTGCCCATGCCCAGGTGTCACCTGGCTGCTGTGATTGCCCTGCAAGGTGGGTTACCAGTGCTGGGTGGGGTGCACCCAGGTTGAGGTGACACATGGTTGGTGTGACAGATGAGCAATATGGGTGGCATGTGTAAGGTGACACTCCACTGGGGTGGGTGTGACCAGGCTGAGGTGACACCTTGTGGCTGTGACGGCCTTGCCATGTGGGTGGCATGTACGAGGTAGCACCCCACCAGGTAGGGAGTGATGGGGCCGAGGTTCCAGCAGGCCACTGTAATGTCCTCAACATGTGGGTGACCAATGAGATGTAGCATCCCACCAGGTGGGGTGTGCCCAGGCCTAGGTGACACCTGGCAGCCATGATGGCCTCACATTTCAGGTGACTTGTGCAAAGTGGCATTGCACACGGCGAGGTGCACCTGGGTTGAGGTGACACCTGATGACAGTGATGGACTCACAACACGGGTGGCTTGCATGAGGTGACACACTGGAGGACAGAGTGTGATTGAGCTAAGGTGACACCTGGTGGCTGTGGTGTCCTCATCACATGGGTGGCATGCAAGAGATGACACCCCACCAGGTGTGGTGTCATGGGGATGAGGTGACAGTTAGTGGCTGTGACTGCATTGTCATGTGGGTGGCACATGTGAGGTAGCACCCCATCAGGTAGGGAGAGTTGGGGCCGAGGTGACACATGGTGGCTGTGATGGCCACACCACATGGGTGACCTGCATGAGGTGGCATTCCACCATGAGGCGTGTGTCTGGGCCATTTTGACACTCAGTGGCTGTGATGTCTTCACCACCCGGGTGGCTCATGCAAGGTTTCACCCTGCCAGGTGGTGTGTTATGGGGCTGAGGTGACACACCATGGTCATGATGACCTTGCCATGCTGGTGACATATGTCAGGTGGTACCTGACCTGGTGGGGTTTGACAGGACTGATGTGACACCTGGCGGCCATGATGGGTTTGCCTCACAGGTGACCCGTGTGAGGTGGCACCCTGATGGTTGGAGTACAATGGGGCTGAGGTGACACCTGGTGGTTGTTACGGCCTTGCCATGCGGGTGGCCTGTACGAGGTAGCACCCCACCAGGTAGGGAGTGATGGGGCAGAGGTTCCACCAGGCCACAGTAGTGTGCTCAACATGCGGGTGACCAATGAGATGGAGCATCCCACCAGGTGGGGTGTGCCCAGGCCTAGGTGACACCTGGCAGTGTGTTGGCCTCACCACATGGGTGACCCTGGCAGGCTGGAACCCCACTGGGCAGGTGTTTCTGGGCCAAGGTCAAACACAGGTTCTGTGATGGCCTCACCACATGGGTGGCACCCCACTGGGTTGCGTGTGCCCAGGCCAAGGTGACACTCAGGGGCCATGACAGCCTTACCACGTGGATGACCAGTGTGATGTGGCCACCTGTTGGGCAGCACATGACTGTGCCAAAGTGACACCTGGTGGATGTGATGGCCTCACCATGCAGGTGACGGGTACAAGGCCTCACCACATGGGTGGCATGCATGAGGTTGCTCTCCACTGGGCAGAGTGACCCAAGGCCGAGGTGACACCTGGTGGCCATGGTGGCCTCACCATGCAGATGGCACATGTGGAGTGGCATCCCTCAGGGTGGGATTTGCCCAGGCCAAGGTCAAACCCCACTTCCATTATGGCCTCAATACGTGGGTGACCCACATGAGGTTGCACCCAGCTGGGCGGGTTGTGCCAGTTCTGAGGTGAAACCCAGTGGGCATGAAGGCCTAGCCACACGGGAGACCCACACATGGTGGCACACAGCCAGGCAGTGTGTAACTGGGCCAAGGTGACACCCAGTGACCATTACGGCCTTGCCTCATGGGTGATATGTGTGAAGTGGCACTCTGTGGGGCAGGGTGTTACCAGGCCTAAGTGACACCCTGGCCATGAGGGTCTTGCCATGTGCATCACCTGCATGATGTGGCTCCCCACTGGGCAGGTTGTGAAGTAGCCGAGGTGAAACTCGGCCTCCTGACCTCATCGCCATGCTGGTGGCATGTGCGAAGTGTCACCGTGATGGGTGGGGAGTGCCCAGGTCTAGGTGACACCCAGCTGCCATGCAGGCCTCATCAGGCAGATGCACCACAGTATGTGGCACTCCTCCAGTTGGTGTGTGCCCTGGCGAAAGTGAATCCCAGCATTCATGAGGGCATCAACATGTGGGTGACCCATGCGAGGTGGCAGCCCCCAGGTGATGTGTGACTGGGCTGAGGTGAAACCCAATGGAATGTCAGCCTCACCACATAGGTGACCCTGGTGTGGTGGCATCCCACCAGGCGGCATGTGCCCTGGCCAAGGTCAAACACAGCTTCTGTGATGGCCTTGCCACTCGGGTGACAGGTGCAAAGTGGCTCCCCATCAGGTGGCATGTGCCTGGTCTGAGGTGACAGCCAGCAGCTATGATGTACTTGCCACATGGGTTACCTATGTGAGGTGGCACCCCACTGGGTGGATATGCCCAGGTGGATGTGACACCTGGCAGCCCTGATGGCCTCAGCACGTGGGTGACTGATGTGAGGTGGCACCCTGCTAGGTGGGGTGTGATGGATCTGAGGTGACATCTGGCAGCCATAATGGCCTTGCAACATGGGTGGCACATGCAAAGTGGCACACCGCAGGTGGGATGTGAGGGGGTCTAGGTGACACCCGGTGGCTTTGACGGTGCAGCTATGTGTGTGACAAGGGCAAGGGTGCACCCATCTGGGTGGGGTGTTACTGGACCAAGGTTACACCTTGTGACCATAATGGCCTCAGCACTTGGGTGGTATGCATGATGTGGCACCCTGCCAGCAGGGTGTGATGGGGCCAATCGACACCCCATGATTGTGACAGCCTCTCAACACGGATGACCCATGTGAGGTGGCTTGTTGCCGGGCAGGGTGTGACTGAGCTGAGGTGACATCTGGCAGCCATTACAGCCTCACCACATGGCTGACACATGCGCGGTGGCACCCTGTTTGGCTGGATGTGCCTGGGCCTAGGTGACAGCCTGTTGCTGTGAGGGCAATGCCACAAGTGTGACCCTTGTGAGATGGCACTCTGGTGGGTGGGGTTTGCATGGGCCTAGGGGCCACCTGGTGGCCGAGAGGGCCTAGCAACCCAGGTTACCCTCACGAGATGGCACCCTGCCTGATGGGGTGTGCCCAATTCAAGGTGTTACCTGATTGTCATGACAGCATCACCACATGCATGGCATGCACAAGGTGGTACACTGTTGGGCTGTGTTTTATAATTCTAGGTGACACCCCGTGGCCTTCATGGCCTTGCCATGTGGGTGGCATGCACGAAGTGGCTCCTGGCCGGCCATGGTGTCCCTGGGCTGAGGTGAGACCTGGCAACACTGACGGCCTCACCACATGGCTTACACATGTAAGGTGGCACCCCACAGGGTGGATGTGCCTGGGCTGAGGTGAGGCCTGATATCCCTGATGGCCTCACCACGTGGGTGAATCACATGAGTTGACACCCCACCAGGCAGGGTGTGATGGGGCTGAAGTGACACCCAGCAGCCATAATGGCCTTGCAATGTGGGTGGAACCAGCAAAGTGCCACCACTCTGGGCAGGGTGTAAGGGTGCCAAGGAGACACATGGTGCTGTGATGGCCCAGCACCATGGGTGGCAAGTGCAAGGTTGCACCCCACCAGGTGGGGTGTTACAGGGCTGAGGTGGCACCTGGTGGCTGTGATGGCCTCACCACTTGGGTGGCACACACATGGTAGCACCCTGAAAGGCAAGGTGCGATGGGGCCAATGGACACCCTGTGGCTGTGACAGCCTCGCAACCCTGGTGACCTATACTAGGTGTCTTCCTGCTGGGCAGGTTGTGACCAAGCTGAGGTGACACCCGGCAGCAAGATGGCCTTGCCACATGGGTGACCTGCAAGAGGTGGCACCATGCTGTGTGGGTTGTGACCAGGCCAAGGGGACACCTGGCGTCCATGACAGCCTCGCCACAATCGTAGCAAGTGTGAGATTGCACCCTGCAGGCTGCAGTGTGAGCAGGCCAAAGTGATCCACAGCAGCTGTGAGAGCCACATCACATGGGTGACCCTTGCAAACTGGCACCCCGTTAGGTGGTGTGTGACTGGTCCAAGGTGATGCCCAGTGGCCATGAGGACCTCACCACATGGGTGACCCACATGAGCTGGCACCCTGCCTGGCAGGGTGTAACCAGGCCAAGGTGACATCTGGTGGCATAGAGGTGCTCACAACGTGAGTAACCATGCAAGGTGGCATCTCACATGGTGGGGTATGCCCGGGTTGAGGTGACACACTTTGACCGAGACAGACTTGCAGCACAGGTGGCATGCACCAGGTGACACCCCACTGTGCAGTGTGTGATCAGGCTGAGGTGACACCTGGTGGCTGTGATGGTCTCATCCTGAGGGAAGCACATGCTAGTTGACACCCTGGCAGGTGGGTATTGACCAGGAAGAGGTGACACCCAGTGGCCGTGATGGCCTCACTACATGGGGGACACACAAGAGATGACATGGTGCCAGGTGTGGTGTCACAGGGACAAGGTGGCACCTAGTGGTGTGATTGCCTAGCTATGCAGGTGGCACATCAAGGTGGCACCTGGCAGGGCGGGGAATGATGGGGCTGAAGTGACACCCAGTGGCCATGATGGCCTAGCCATGTGAGTAGCATGCACTATGTAGCACCCCATCAGGCAGTGTCTGAGTGGGCTTAGGTGACACCTCGTGGCCTTGGTAGCCTCACCATGCTGGTGACATGGGTGAGGTAGCACCTTGCCTGGAGGGGTGTGACATGGCTGAGATGACACGTGGTGGTCATGATCCCTTGCCTCTTAGGTGGCTCCAGCGTGGTGGCAACCTGCTGTGAAAGCTATGAAGGGGTCAAGTTGACATCCCATGGCTATGACAGCCTCACCACATGGGTGACCCAAGTGAGGTGGCTCCCCACAAGACATGGTGTGACTGAGCTAAGCTGTCACCCAGTGGCAGTGATGGCTTCTCCATGCAGGTCACCCATACGAGGTGGTACCCCACTGGGTGGTGGGTAAAGCAACCAAGGTGACACCCGGCAGCTGTGAGGGCCTCATCACGTGGGTGATCTGTGCATGGTGGCTCCCCACCAGGCATTGTGTGCTCAGGCAGAGGAGACATCTGGCAGCCATGACAGCTTCACCATGCAGTTGACCTTTGCCAGGTGGCAACCTGCGGGGTGGGATGTGACCATGCAGACGTGACACCCAGTGGTGTGACCACCTTGCCATGCAGGTCCTATGTCGAGGTGACATTCTTCTGGTCAGGGAGTGACGGGGCTGGAAATTGGTGGCCGTGAGTGCTGCACCATGTGGGAGGCACATGCTAGGTGACATCCCAATGGGCAAGGTGTACCCAGGCCGAGGTGACACTCAGTGGCTGTGATGGCCTCACAACACAGGTGACCCATGCGATTTGGTATCCTGCATGGTGTGGTGTGACTGGGTTGACATGACACAGCGACCACATTGGACTTGCAATGTGGGTGGCATGCATGAGGTTAGCCCTGCCAGGTAGGGTGTGATCGGGCTGAGGTGACACCCGGCAGCCATGATGGGCTTGCCACATGGATGGCACACAAGAGATGACACCCCACTGGGCATGGTGTCATGGGGATGAGGTAAAACACTATGGCTGTTACTGCCTCACCATGGGGGTAGCACATGTGTTGTCGCACCCCACCCGGCCTAGAGTGATGGGGCCAAAGTGAAACATGGTGACTGAGATGACTTGCCACGTGGGTGGCTAGAATGAGGTGGCACCCAGCTGTGCATGGCGTGGACGGGCCAAGATGACACCCGACAGCTGTGACAGCCTCGCCACGCTGGTTACCCCTGTGTGGTGGCATCCCACTGGGTGGTGTATGACTTGGCCAAGGTGACAACCAGCAGCCATGAAGGCCTCACTACATGGGTGCCATTCGTGAGTTGAAACCCCACTGGGTGGGGTGTGCCCAGGCCTAGGTGAAACATGGCTGCCGTGAGGGCCTCAACACACTGGTGACCCGCATGAGGTGGTATCCTGCTGGGTGGGGTGTGCCCATGCCCAGGTGTCACCTGGCTGCTGTGATTGCCCTGCAAGGTGGGTTACCAGTGCTGGGTGGGGTGCACCCAGGTTGAGGTGACACATGGTTGGTGTGACAGATGAGCAATATGGGTGGCATGTGTAAGGTGACACTCCACTGGGGTGGGTGTGACCAGGCTGAGGTGACACCTTGTGGCTGTGACGGCCTTGCCATGTGGGTGGCATGTACGAGGTAGCACCCCACCAGGTAGGGAGTGATGGGGCCGAGGTTCCAGCAGGCCACTGTAATGTCCTCAACATGCGGGTGACCAATGAGATGTAGCATCCCACCAGGTGGGGTGTGCCCAGGCCTAGGTGACACCTGGCAGCCATGATGGCCTCACATTTCAGGTGACTCGTGCAAAGTGGCATTGCACACGGTGAGGTGCACCTGGGTTGAGGTGACACCTGATGACAGTGATGGACTCACAACACGGGTGGCTTGCATGAGGTGACACACTGGAGGACAGAGTGTGATTGAGCTAAGGTGACACCTGGTGGCTGTGGTGTCCTCATCACATGGGTGGCATGCAAGAGATGACACCCCACCAGGTGTGGTGTCATGGGGATGAGGTGACAGCTAGTGGCTGTGACTGCATTGTCATGTGGGTGGCACATGTGAGGTAGCACCCCATCAGGTAGGGAGAGCTGGGGCCGAGGTGACACATGGTGTCTGTGACGGCCACACCACATGGGTGACCTGCATGAGGTGGCATTCCACCATGAGGCGTGTGTCTGGGCCATTTTGACACTCAGTGGCTGTGATGTCTTCACCACCCGGGTGGCTCATGCAAGGTTTCACCCTGCCAGGTGGTGTGTTATGGGGCTGAGGTGACACACCATGGTCATGATGACCTTGCCATGCTGGTAACATATGTCAGGTGGTACCTGACCTGGTGGGGTTTGACAGGACTGATGTGACACCTGGCGGCCATGATGGGTTTGCCTCACAGGTGACCCGTGTGAGGTGGCACCCTGATGGGTGGAGTACAATGGGGCTGAGGTGACACCTGGTGGTTGTTACGGCCTTGCCATGTGGGTGGCCTGTACGAGGTAGCACCCCACCAGGTAGGGAGTGATGGGGCCGAGGTTCCACCAGGCCACAGTAGTGTGCTCAACATGCGGGTGACCAATGAGATGGAGCATCCCACCAGGTGGGGTGTGCCCAGGCCTAGGTGACACCTGGCAGTGTGTTGGCCTCACCACATGGGTGACCCTGGCAGGCTGGAACCCCACTGGGCAGGTGTTTCTGGGCCAAGGTCAAACACAGGTTCTGTGATGGCCTCACCACATGGGTGGCACCCCACTGGGTTGCGTGTGCCCAGGCCAAGGTGACACTCAGGGGCCATGACAGCCTTACCATGTGGATGACCAGTGTGATGTGGCCACCTGTTGGGCAGCACATGACTGTGCCAAAGTGACACCTGGTGGATGTGATGGCCTCACCATGCAGGTGACCTGTACAAGGCCTCACCACATGGGTGGCATGCATGAGGTTGCTCTCCACTGGGCAGAGTGACCCAAGGCCGAGGTGACACCTGGTGGCCATGGTGGCCTCACCATGCAGATGGCACATGTGGAGTGGCATCCCTCAGGGTGGGATTTGCCCAGGCCAAGGTCAAACCCCACTTCCATTATGGCCTCAATACGTGGGTGACCCACATGAGGTTGCACCCAGCTGGGCGGGTTGTGCCAGTTCTGAGGTGAAACCCAGTGGGCATGAAGGCCTAGCCACACGGGAGACCCACACATGGTGGCACACAGCCAGGCAGTGTGTAACTGGGCCAAGGTGACACCCAGTGACCATTACGGCCTTGCCTCATGGGTGATATGTGTGAAGTGGCACTCTGTGGGGCAGGGTGTTACCAGGCCTAAGTGACACCCTGGCCATGAGGGTCTTGCCATGTGCATCACCTGCATGATGTGGCTCCCCACTGGGCAGGTTGTGAAGTAGCCGAGGTGAAACTCGGCCTCCTGACCTCATCGCCATGCTGGTGGCATGTGCGAAGTGTCACCGTGATGGGTGGGGAGTGCCCAGGTCTAGGTGACACCCAGCTGCCATGCAGGCCTCATCAGGCAGATGCACCACAGTATGTGGCACTCCTCCAGTTGGTGTGTGCCCTGGCGAAAGTGAATCCCAGCATTCATGAGGGCATCAACATGTGGGTGACCCATGCGAGGTGGCAGCCCCCAGGTGATGTGTGACTGGGCTGAGGTGAAACCCAATGGAATGTCAGCCTCACCACATAGGTGACCCTGGTGTGGTGGCATCCCACCAGGCGGCATGTGCCCTGGCCAAGGTCAAACACAGCTTCTGTGATGGCCTTGCCACTCGGGTGACAGGTGCAAAGTGGCTCCCCATCAGGTGGCATGTGCCTGGTCTGAGGTGACAGCCAGCAGCTATGATGTACTTGCCACATGGGTTACCTATGTGAGGTGGCACCCCACTGGGTGGATATGCCCAGGTGGATGTGACACCTGGCAGCCCTGATGGCC